>NC_134485.1:164458453-164486911 GCF_040206685.1 Ascaphus truei
AATTATTATATAGAAATAAACAGACAACTGCACTTTAACAGATGTACCGTAGTGGTGACCTTCCTCTAGGTAGTTAAGAAAATCTTTTGCCTGTACAACGTCTTGTGACTTTTGTTTGACAAAGTTAAGGGGGTGGGAAGTCATTGTGCTGTGGGGGGGGTGGCGGGGCCCTGCGCTGCGGCTACGGCGGGCCCTGTACTGCTGTGCGAGGGCCCTGTGCTGCGGCGGGGGGGGTTAGCGGTCTTCCGGAGACTGCTTACCTGTCTCCAAAGCAGCACACTTATGCAGGCACCCCTCACGTTCGCCGTGCGCATGCGTATGCGCATGCGCCGTGCGGCTCGTGAGGAGTGGATGTTGCCTGCCAGTTCCCTCTGTTCCTCTGTGGTTCGTCGTGTAATGACCCAGCGGGGTCATGTGACGTCACGGCATGGCAACGTGACCCCGCGGGGTCATTTTACACCAGTTAAAGTTGCACAAACATAACATTAAAGTTTGTTAAAACTATTAAAAATTGAATAAAAATTAACACAAATGAAGTGATCACATATACTGTACCCTGTATAATAAAAAAAAAAATACTGTACTGTATAATCAAACATTGTACAGTAATAAAGTGACACGTACACACACCTCTGACCCCTCAGCCATTTTAATCATACAACACACTGTGCTGTCTGAGAGCTGGTAAAATACATACTGTACTCAGGTACTGTACTTAAGCCCTCCAGATCAGTTGTTAAAAGCCTCAGGTTTTCAACACTAAGAAAAAAGTGAAGACCCCAGGCAGGAAGAAATGGCGGAAACTTCAACCAAACGTAAGAGGTTTACCGTCAAAGAAAAAATTGCTGCGCTTGACAGAATAAAATCTGGAGTCACGCAAACCAAGGTGGCTAGAGACCTAGGACTGAATGAGTCTACAGTTCGCGGATGGAAAAAGGAGGAGGAGAAACTTCGTGATGCAGTAAAATCCATGGAAACAGACGATGGACTGAAGCGTAATCGTTTGCGTGAACCTAAAGACAGCCAGTTGGATAAAGCTGTTTTTCAGTGGTTTGTCCAAGAAAGATCCGAAGGCATACCTCTGTCTGGACCCCATCTGCAAACGCAAGCCAAAAAGTTTCACAGCCAACTTCACGGCAATGCTTCAACCTCCTTCGCGGCAAGTAGTGGATGGCTAGATCGCTTTAAAAGGCGACATGGAATAAGTAAAACCGCTATATCAGGAGAGATACGGTCAGCTGACGATGAAGCTGCATGCTCGTACCCTGCCCAACTTCAAGAGATAATTGAAGATGGTGGCTATACCGCAGAACAGGTTTATAACTGCGATGAAAATATGCAGATAGGAAAAAGCAGGCACCGGCAGCCACACAGGATCAGCAAATAAGGATTAATAAAGAGAGCTAGTTCCCATGCCAAAATTTAATGGATACTACAAAAAAAAAAATACAACAACATTGTGGGGTACTAAGCCCCCCCACCAACGCGTTTCGAGCGCTAGCTCTTTATCAAGATTGATAAAGATTGATAAAGAGCTAGCGCTCGAAACGCATTGGTGGGGGGGCTTAGTACCCCACAATGTTGTTGTATTTTTTTTTGTAGTATCCATTAAATTTTGGCATGGGAACTAGCTCTCTTTATTAATCCTTATTTGCTGATCCTGTGTGGCTGCCGGTGCCTGCTTTTTCCTATCTGCATATTTTCAGGACTGATGAAAAAACGGATGCACACCCCCCTCAAGTGGATGAAGATACATCTACAGGGATGAGAAGGAGGACAAGCTGACTCTGAGTGAGTAATTACTTCAATTCAATATTTGGATATTATCTGGTTATTCTCCATTCCGACACTCATATGCTGGTTCACATGTATGTGAGGTCCCTTACTGCAGTGATTGTGGGGACCCTAGTCCGCTAGTCGGTTCATTATTGGAGCCATATCAGCAGCTTTCACCTATTCTGTTTGGGCTTATTCAGCCATTCAACCACAGGGGGGTTGCACCTCAGGATTCTCCTATCAAGTTATCCTTTGTTTCAAAAGGCTTTTTTTTTTGCAGCACCACACATTTGCTTTTTTATTATAACTGCGATGAGACCGGACTGTGTTTCAAAATGCTACCGAATACCACTCTGGCCTGTAAGAATGACGAACAGCGTAAACAAGGCTTTAAACAAATGAAAGACAGAGTGACTGTACTTTTTTGTGTGAACCAATCTGGAAATCACAAACTGAAGCCACTTTGTATTGGCAAGTTTAAGTCGCCGCGGTGCTTCCACCATGTGAACATGGGTACTATGCCTTTTGCGTATGACTTTAGCAGAAATGCCTGGATGACTGCCAGTATTTTCGAAAGGTGGTTTCATCAACAGTTTGTACCAGAGGTCCGTAAATACTTACGTCAACAAAGCCTGGATACAAAAGCGTTGTTGTTACTTGACAACTGCCCTGCACATCCCCCGGCCGATAGCCTAATAAGCCGAGATGGAAAAATAAGGGTCAGCTACTTGCCCAAGAACACGACATCCAAAATACAGCCACTTGATCAAGGCATTATTGCAACCTTTAAGATGAACTTTCGGAAAACAATGATACATCGAATAATCACAAGTGAAGATTCTGTTATATAATTTTTAAAGAAAATGAATCTAAAAGAAGTTTTTTATATTGGTGGCGAAGCTTGGGAAGCGGTCACACAAATGTGCATTGTGAAATGTTGGCGAAACATAACAGGTGCACGTCCTGTGCCGGCTGACGCCGAACTCGCCAGTGACAGTGAGGACGATGCTGATTTTGAGGGGTTTACGGAGGAAGAAGTCGCCGCTGCAAATCAGTTACTTGCAAACTATGTGAACGAAGGCCTCACAGAGCAGGAAATTGCCAATGCCGAACGAGTCATGGAACCGTTCATTGATACGGAAAGTGGGGCTACAATTGACTCTTGGGTCGATGGGTACAGCAGCTGTCCTACTCATGAACATATGACGGGCTCGGAAATCATTCAAAGCCTTACAAGTGAAAATACTGATCTGGATACTACAGAAGACGATGAGGATGAGGAACCAGAACCGCCACCAAAGATTACTGAGGCGCTGGTGGGATTACAAACAGGACTTCAATTTCTAGAGTCAGAAAACGTCAATTATATAACAATCCTACAATTAAAAAGAATCATTGAAATCGTGAAAAAGAAGAAAAGAGAAGCACTGAAACAGACAACACTTGATAGGTTTTTTCAAGTGTAATCTCCAGCTGGTTTTATTACAGTATGTTCAGTTCAGTATGTTTTGTTTTGTACAGTTGTTACATGAGCACAGAGTGCATTACACGGTTTTCAGTATGTGCTGTATCTACAGTGCATACAGTACTACAGTATACAGTACAGTACTGTATGTGTTGTGTGTGTTCAGTACTTTATTTACAGTACAGTATTTATGAGAAATGAACAACACGACAATTGGTGTTTTAAATACAGTACTTTATTGTTCAATGCATCAATAAATGTGTTAATACTGTACGATTGTGCATTTTCTGTATTTTTCATTCTACTGTTGATGTTTTAAACACACTCACACACACACACACACACACTCACACACACTCACACTCACACACACTCACACACACACACACACACACACACACACTCACACACACACACACTCACTCACACACACACACACTCACACACACACACACTCACACACACACTCACACACACACTCACACACACACGCACGCACGCACACTCACGCACGCACACTCACGCACGCACACTCACGCACACTCACACACACACACACACACACACACGCACACTCACGCACACTCACACACACTCACGCACACTCACAGACACACTCACAGACACACTCACAGACACTCACACACACTCAGACACTTACACACACTTAGACACTCACACACACTCACACACACTTACACACACACTTTACGCTCACACACACACGCACACTTACACACACTTACACACACTTACGCACACTCACAGACACTTACACACACTTACACACACACTCAGACACTTACACACACTCACAGACACTTACACACACTCACACACACTTATGCACACTCACACTTACACACACTCACAGACACACACACTTACAGACACTCACACACACTTACGCACACTTACACACACTCACAGACACTTACACACACTCACAGACACTTACACACACTCACAGACACTTACACTTCAGACCGTGGCGATTTTTAAATATACTGTAGTACCAGAAAGTACTGCCGTTGCGGTGGTGGCGTCGGTGGGGAGGTCGCGCGGCAGGGAGCTGGAAACTGGTTGTATAGCGTTTTTTTTATTCTATTCAGGGGGAAGCCGGGACCGGGGGGGCATCCCCGCTCCCATCTCCTACCCCGCGGGCTGTCCCGCGGTGACAGGGGGAAGCGGGGACCGGAGGGACATCCCGCTCCCATCTCCTGCCCCGCGGGCTGTCCCGCGGTGACAGGGGGAAGCGGGGACCGGAGGGACATGCCCGCTCCCATCTCCTGTCCCGCGGGATGAATCTGCGTTAAAGTGGCGGCCATTTTTTTTTTCGTGACCCCGTTAGTAACGCGGTGGTCTTGGGGTGGACCCCGAGACCCGCGTTATAACGGGGTTTAGCTGTATTTATTTCTCTTTATTAATTATTGTTTATTTTATTTATTTTTCTTGTTTAGCATAAGCCCATATCATTCTGTCCTTTTGGTGTATCATCAGTATACCAACTACAGTATGTGTATCCTCAAGGCTTTTGACAGTTTGTTTTTTCTGAGTCTTTAGCCCTCTATCATGCTGAATATACCATCTTTTGACTAGTTAATGCTTATGTGTACTCATGTGGCGACAGAATAGTTATAATGTTATGTGTGTACTTTCACTTGTGGGGATAGGAACTTTCCAGCAACTTTGTAGCATTTATGCTCATATAGGTTTCATTATGACATACTGCTGCGGCGCATCTGAGTCTAACACATCGCCGGTTTTTCCCTGTTTTTTTCCTGGAATGCGACGCACTTCACCTGGAGCATGCCGCATTCATTTTGCGTTCTCAGCCACGGGTCATGCACGGTCGACGCGCGGTTGATGCGTTTATTGAGAATGGTTCGGATTTAATAGGTTGCAATTCTTCGCGTGTTGCCTGCCAGTTCCCTCTGTTCCTCTGTGGTTCGTCGTGTAATGACCCAGCGGGGTCATGTGACGTCACGGCATGGCAACGTGACCCCGCGGGGTCATTTTACACCAGTTAAAGTTGCACAAACATAACATTAAAGTTTGTTAAAACTATTAAAAATTGAATAAAAATTAACACAAATGAAGTGATCACATATACTGTACCCTGTATAATAAAAAAAAAAATACTGTACTGTATAATCAAACATTGTACAGTAATAAAGTGACACGTACACACACCTCTGACCCCTCAGCCATTTTAATCATACAACACACTGTGCTGTCTGAGAGCTGGTAAAATACATACTGTACTCAGGTACTGTACTTAAGCCCTCCAGATCAGTTGTTAAAAGCCTCAGGTTTTCAACACTAAGAAAAAAGTGAAGACCCCAGGCAGGAAGAAATGGCGGAAACTTCAACCAAACGTAAGAGGTTTACCGTCAAAGAAAAAATTGCTGCGCTTGACAGAATAAAATCTGGAGTCACGCAAACCAAGGTGGCTAGAGACCTAGGACTGAATGAGTCTACAGTTCGCGGATGGAAAAAGGAGGAGGAGAAACTTCGTGATGCAGTAAAATCCATGGAAACAGACGATGGACTGAAGCGTAATCGTTTGCGTGAACCTAAAGACAGCCAGTTGGATAAAGCTGTTTTTCAGTGGTTTGTCCAAGAAAGATCCGAAGGCATACCTCTGTCTGGACCCCATCTGCAAACGCAAGCCAAAAAGTTTCACAGCCAACTTCACGGCAATGCTTCAACCTCCTTCGCGGCAAGTAGTGGATGGCTAGATCGCTTTAAAAGGCGACATGGAATAAGTAAAACCGCTATATCAGGAGAGATACGGTCAGCTGACGATGAAGCTGCATGCTCGTACCCTGCCCAACTTCAAGAGATAATTGAAGATGGTGGCTATACCGCAGAACAGGTTTATAACTGCGATGAAAATATGCAGATAGGAAAAAGCAGGCACCGGCAGCCACACAGGATCAGCAAATAAGGATTAATAAAGAGAGCTAGTTCCCATGCCAAAATTTAATGGATACTACAAAAAAAAAAATACAACAACATTGTGGGGTACTAAGCCCCCCCACCAACGCGTTTCGAGCGCTAGCTCTTTATCAAGATTGATAAAGATTGATAAAGAGCTAGCGCTCGAAACGCATTGGTGGGGGGGCTTAGTACCCCACAATGTTGTTGTATTTTTTTTTGTAGTATCCATTAAATTTTGGCATGGGAACTAGCTCTCTTTATTAATCCTTATTTGCTGATCCTGTGTGGCTGCCGGTGCCTGCTTTTTCCTATCTGCATATTTTCAGGACTGATGAAAAAACGGATGCACACCCCCCTCAAGTGGATGAAGATACATCTACAGGGATGAGAAGGAGGACAAGCTGACTCTGAGTGAGTAATTACTTCAATTCAATATTTGGATATTATCTGGTTATTCTCCATTCCGACACTCATATGCTGGTTCACATGTATGTGAGGTCCCTTACTGCAGTGATTGTGGGGACCCTAGTCCGCTAGTCGGTTCATTATTGGAGCCATATCAGCAGCTTTCACCTATTCTGTTTGGGCTTATTCAGCCATTCAACCACAGGGGGGTTGCACCTCAGGATTCTCCTATCAAGTTATCCTTTGTTTCAAAAGGCTTTTTTTTTTGCAGCACCACACATTTGCTTTTTTATTATAACTGCGATGAGACCGGACTGTGTTTCAAAATGCTACCGAATACCACTCTGGCCTGTAAGAATGACGAACAGCGTAAACAAGGCTTTAAACAAATGAAAGACAGAGTGACTGTACTTTTTTGTGTGAACCAATCTGGAAATCACAAACTGAAGCCACTTTGTATTGGCAAGTTTAAGTCGCCGCGGTGCTTCCACCATGTGAACATGGGTACTATGCCTTTTGCGTATGACTTTAGCAGAAATGCCTGGATGACTGCCAGTATTTTCGAAAGGTGGTTTCATCAACAGTTTGTACCAGAGGTCCGTAAATACTTACGTCAACAAAGCCTGGATACAAAAGCGTTGTTGTTACTTGACAACTGCCCTGCACATCCCCCGGCCGATAGCCTAATAAGCCGAGATGGAAAAATAAGGGTCAGCTACTTGCCCAAGAACACGACATCCAAAATACAGCCACTTGATCAAGGCATTATTGCAACCTTTAAGATGAACTTTCGGAAAACAATGATACATCGAATAATCACAAGTGAAGATTCTGTTATATAATTTTTAAAGAAAATGAATCTAAAAGAAGTTTTTTATATTGGTGGCGAAGCTTGGGAAGCGGTCACACAAATGTGCATTGTGAAATGTTGGCGAAACATAACAGGTGCACGTCCTGTGCCGGCTGACGCCGAACTCGCCAGTGACAGTGAGGACGATGCTGATTTTGAGGGGTTTACGGAGGAAGAAGTCGCCGCTGCAAATCAGTTACTTGCAAACTATGTGAACGAAGGCCTCACAGAGCAGGAAATTGCCAATGCCGAACGAGTCATGGAACCGTTCATTGATACGGAAAGTGGGGCTACAATTGACTCTTGGGTCGATGGGTACAGCAGCTGTCCTACTCATGAACATATGACGGGCTCGGAAATCATTCAAAGCCTTACAAGTGAAAATACTGATCTGGATACTACAGAAGACGATGAGGATGAGGAACCAGAACCGCCACCAAAGATTACTGAGGCGCTGGTGGGATTACAAACAGGACTTCAATTTCTAGAGTCAGAAAACGTCAATTATATAACAATCCTACAATTAAAAAGAATCATTGAAATCGTGAAAAAGAAGAAAAGAGAAGCACTGAAACAGACAACACTTGATAGGTTTTTTCAAGTGTAATCTCCAGCTGGTTTTATTACAGTATGTTCAGTTCAGTATGTTTTGTTTTGTACAGTTGTTACATGAGCACAGAGTGCATTACACGGTTTTCAGTATGTGCTGTATCTACAGTGCATACAGTACTACAGTATACAGTACAGTACTGTATGTGTTGTGTGTGTTCAGTACTTTATTTACAGTACAGTATTTATGAGAAATGAACAACACGACAATTGGTGTTTTAAATACAGTACTTTATTGTTCAATGCATCAATAAATGTGTTAATACTGTACGATTGTGCATTTTCTGTATTTTTCATTCTACTGTTGATGTTTTAAACACACTCACACACACACACACACACACTCACACACACTCACACTCACACACACTCACACACACACACACACACACACACACACTCACACACACACACACTCACTCACACACACACACACTCACACACACACACACTCACACACACACTCACACACACACTCACACACACACGCACGCACGCACACTCACGCACGCACACTCACGCACGCACACTCACGCACACTCACACACACACACACACACACACACGCACACTCACGCACACTCACACACACTCACGCACACTCACAGACACACTCACAGACACACTCACAGACACTCACACACACTCAGACACTTACACACACTTAGACACTCACACACACTCACACACACTTACACACACACTTTACGCTCACACACACACGCACACTTACACACACTTACACACACTTACGCACACTCACAGACACTTACACACACTTACACACACACTCAGACACTTACACACACTCACAGACACTTACACACACTCACACACACTTATGCACACTCACACTTACACACACTCACAGACACACACACTTACAGACACTCACACACACTTACGCACACTTACACACACTCACAGACACTTACACACACTCACAGACACTTACACACACTCACAGACACTTACACTTCAGACCGTGGCGATTTTTAAATATACTGTAGTACCAGAAAGTACTGCCGTTGCGGTGGTGGCGTCGGTGGGGAGGTCGCGCGGCAGGGAGCTGGAAACTGGTTGTATAGCGTTTTTTTTATTCTATTCAGGGGGAAGCCGGGACCGGGGGGGCATCCCCGCTCCCATCTCCTACCCCGCGGGCTGTCCCGCGGTGACAGGGGGAAGCGGGGACCGGAGGGACATCCCGCTCCCATCTCCTGCCCCGCGGGCTGTCCCGCGGTGACAGGGGGAAGCGGGGACCGGAGGGACATGCCCGCTCCCATCTCCTGTCCCGCGGGATGAATCTGCGTTAAAGTGGCGGCCATTTTTTTTTTCGTGACCCCGTTAGTAACGCGGTGGTCTTGGGGTGGACCCCGAGACCCGCGTTATAACGGGGTTTAGCTGTATTTATTTCTCTTTATTAATTATTGTTTATTTTATTTATTTTTCTTGTTTAGCATAAGCCCATATCATTCTGTCCTTTTGGTGTATCATCAGTATACCAACTACAGTATGTGTATCCTCAAGGCTTTTGACAGTTTGTTTTTTCTGAGTCTTTAGCCCTCTATCATGCTGAATATACCATCTTTTGACTAGTTAATGCTTATGTGTACTCATGTGGCGACAGAATAGTTATAATGTTATGTGTGTACTTTCACTTGTGGGGATAGGAACTTTCCAGCAACTTTGTAGCATTTATGCTCATATAGGTTTCATTATGACATACTGCTGCGGCGCATCTGAGTCTAACACATCGCCGGTTTTTCCCTGTTTTTTTCCTGGAATGCGACGCACTTCACCTGGAGCATGCCGCATTCATTTTGCGTTCTCAGCCACGGGTCATGCACGGTCGACGCGCGGTTGATGCGTTTATTGAGAATGGTTCGGATTTAATAGGTTGCAATTCTTCGCGTGTCCGCCAGATGGCAGATATTCATGAATTGTAATGCGCATGCGCTTCAGTAATGTGTCGACTTGCAGGTGTTTCGTTTAAAAAAGATACCACAGTGTGCTATTGTAACTTGGCCTTGAGACTGAAGGAAGAGGTTGCAAAAATGTATCAATTTAGGCTTTTCATATTAAAGAAAGACAAAGACCAGTTTCGGTTACAGTATTCTCCAGAGACCCGCCGCCCGCCATGAGTGTTCAAGTGCAGCCCGTTTTCCAAAAACCCGACAGAAGTTACGCATATTTGATATGGGCTGCGATTAATGCAACAGATGATAAGATGGCAACAGTTGTTCAAATGTATCAGTATTTTATCGAAAATTATGACTTTTACAAATTTTCGCCAACTCCTCATACGTGGAAGCGTGCAATAAGGAAAAGGTTATGTAGCAATCCCTGTTTTTATCGTATTGAGCCACAATTTGTTGGAGGGTATTGGTGTGTATCACCGGCTTTTTCCTGTATCTATGATCATGCAGACGGCAAAAGGCGAAGGGTCGTGTTAAAACCAACTAAGAAACGACAGTCGCTGCCAAGCAATGCACCGGCACCGGCTTCCGATAACGGTCCCACCGTCAGTGACAACCCTGAGCCTGAGTCGGATTTCGCGTGCAGTTTCGATCAAGCTTGCATGTACCTAAGCAATTTCCAGCCTCATCAGCTGACTACAGGTGGACTAGTCCCGCTGCAAACTATCGACGTGGATGATCAAGAACACTGGACTGGTAGTGGCCCGGCGCCAGCTGAATGGGAAATTCTATGGGGAGTATTGTTGCCGTATTATTTTCTGTGTTTTTTTTATTTTGACAATACAGTATCAATATTGGTGCGATTCAAAAGTCAAGCGATTCTCCTGTAAGCAATATCATTGGCTGAGCGGCTTCTACAGTACTGTACTGCAGATACTGAACAATTGGTGAAACGCTAGGTGCATGCGCATTGGAACCTTCTTGAAACGCATATGCGTGTCATTACATCCACGGTAGGCGCATGTGAACAGGAGACGACCCGAGAAAATTATTGGTGGGACTGGCTGGGAACTTCTTTAGACCATTACAGTAAAACTTTTCTTTTTGTTTTTCCTCAGAAAAGAAAGTGGCTAATGGAGGGATTTTGATGGATAATATCACTTTGTGTAACAATGCCTGCAAATTGCTGAATCGGATTTAAAAAGCCACGTACCGGAGTCTACAGTTTAGTGGCCGTTGTTATTGATTAGGATAGAATACTGTACCTGAAACAGTATGCTGATGTTTTCCGGCCGTACAGTATACAATACTTTTTTATAAACAGTATACTGTGTAATAAACCCGAAAAAATAAAAACTATGCATTTATTCTACATGTATTACAGTACTGTACAGTATGTGTCTTCTATACAGTGCCAGTACATACAGTACAGTACTGTATGTGTCTTCTATTTTTTTTAATACTCTTGTACTGAGCATGCCTACAGTATACAGTACAGTGTGCCTGGACAGTAGTGTACATTCTAGAAACAATGTATTTTGTTACAGTAGCAAAGGAGCCAATGGAACAATGTAAAAAAATCAACATGTTCTTTTATTGGTGGAGTAAGTACAAAAACATTTATTTACAAATACTGTACAATGTAGAAACATTTTAAGTGCACAGCAATTCAAAAGATCAACAGGTGTATGGTTTACTGCTACAGTAGTGAAAACATTTATGTATAGAAAGTAAAAACATTTAGTCAGTCAGTCAGTATGGTTTACAGTCACGTTTAAAAAACAAATTCTTTATTCATAAAATATACAAAATGCAACATCTCCTTTATTAAAGAAACATACAGTATACAGTACAGTGGGATGGTGTGCAAAACAGTCAGTCAGGCCTGCACCAGTACAGTCCTCGAGGGCAGCAGACAGACCCGGTTTTCAAGACAACCTTGAAAACCGTGCCTGTTTGCGGCCCTCCGGGACTGGAATTGTGCAGGTCCTGTGTGTGTGTGTACAGCAAGTTAAAGCAGTAAGTTAAATACAGTACAGCAGGTCAAAACATCTCCTTTATTTAAGTTCAGTAGGTCAAAACATGTACAGTACAGTTCAGCACAACAGTATGGTCTTACAGTTCCCGTGATTAAACCAGAAAGTCCACCACATTGTCCGTCCATGGCCGATTCCTTGCATGGCGCAAAACGCCATTAATGCAGTCTCGAACGCCTTTCATTACAGGATCGGTAATTGGATAAAAGCGCCGCATTTCATCCCGAATGTTCTTTCTTAAATTGGCAGGAAGCACCTTTTTTACGCGATTTCCGTCGTAGTTCACTTTGAAGGCCCAGTCGCAGTACAACGAGTAGGGAACATGGTGCTTAAAAAGTAACAAGGCATACTTGTGGGGTGCACCTGCACTCATCCCCCTATACTTCTCCTTGAGCGTCGGTGGCAGATCGCACAGGGGGATGTCGGGCACCGTATCGATGCGAGCGAATGTAGGTGTGCGGGTGTGCTTGAGGCGATGGCAGGTTGTCTGGGAGGAAGCTTTCCTCCGGTCTTGGTCGCCGTGTTGTCTCCTGGCTTGGTCTTGACGGGGTTGTCATATCCTCCTCATTGGCATACATGTACACTACATCTTCTGGTGGAGGGGGTGCGCTTGGTGATGGAAGGGGGTCAATGCTCCTATTCATCACATCCATGTCACCCCCCTGCTCCGGCGTTGGGGAAACAGGGGCATTAAAACCGAGCAAATGATGTATACCCGCTATGTCAGCCTCTATCTTCTCCATCCGTCGATCCATCCGTTGATCCATATGTATCATCCGTTGATCCATATGTAGCATCCGTTGATCCACATTTAACATGGTCTCCAGAAGCAAATCTATCTTTGCTAGCACAATAGAGTTCCCGGGGAGATCCACACTTATCCCATTCAGCATCTGGTCTAACGAGCTGCTTCTTGTGCATGGCGTGTGGACATCTGGGTGGATGGGTGCAACAGAGGATGAGATGGGGGTTCCATGGAGAGAAGCGGCAGCGACGTCGAAGAAGGGTGGAGGAGGTGACCTGTGGATATCCGGTAGAGGAGAAGCGGCAGCGTCGTCGAAGAGGGATGGAGAAAGTGACCTTTGGATTTCCGGGAGAGAAGCAGAGTACGTCTAAGAGCAAAGGAGAAAGTAACCCGTGGATTTCAGAGGCGGCAGCATCGTCGGATAGAACCGGAGAAGGTGGCCTGTGGGTTTCCGGGAGGGCGGCGGCAGCGTTGAGGACGAGGGGTGGAAAAGACGGGCTGAAGATTTCCGGGACAGCGGCGGCAGAGTCGTCGAAGCGTATGTGAGGAAGTGGTCTACGGGTTCGATGGGTTGGCTGCCAATCGTTTTGCGTCGAGAGTACATCACCGTATATCTTCTTGACATAATAAGGCTGACGTCTATGAAAACCATTAGCCTTTGGGGTCAGCAGAAGGTTTTCTTTATTGGCCTTAGCCTGTCGCTTTTGCCTTGGCGTGGAAAAGGCAACCGCCTTTCGCTTTTTCTGCATGACAGGCACGGCAGAGGCGAGTGAGTTCCTGCGTCCGTAGAATCGGGGTTGCTCCATGGAAGCAGGTGGCACAATGCAGTATCTGGACAAGGGCAAGCTCAGATAAAGATCATCGAGTGGGAGGCTATGCAAAGTGTATAACCTTTTATGCATGGCGGCGAGGTACAGGTGTTGAATGTGGGCGTACTCTAATGTGAGTCATTAGCGTATAAATACACCATCCATTTTGTGGAATCACTGCACATTGAATACACATCGACTAAACATCGAATATACATTCTTGTGTTTGTATTTCTTTCTACTCGCAGCAATGGTTGTTAAAAAGATTTCCAAGGATCTCAGCATGCGAATTAAGGAGATGTACATGAGTGGACACCGAATTGCTGCTATCCAACGCTGGTTAGCTACTTCTGGCCTCGTTGTGCCAGCAACCACCGTGAGCTATCATGCACATGGAAAAAACAGAGAACGCAAAAGGGCACCAAGGGTAACTAACGCGTAAGTATATTTATAACACTTTTTAAAAAAATTTAGATCCAAAAATGTACTGTACATCTACAGTACTGTATCTAAAATTTTGTATATTCATATTTATATTACAACAGTATACTGCTGCGGCACAGTTTATTCGAGCATTTGCCCGTTCTGTGCCGCAGCAGTAGCCTGGCGCGCGCCCGAGTGTGACGGGCGCGCGCCGAAGCAGCGGAAGAGCGCCCTCCGATCGGGGCGCTCTCCCTCCCGCTGCCGGGTCCGCCGGGTCCCCCGGAACCCCCTGCCGCCGTCCCGCAGATCGCGGGACACCAGGGCTCCCTCGGGGAGCCCTGGACGCGCGTGCAGGGGGCGCAGGCTCCCGAAGACGCGTGACCGCGCGTCATAGGCGGCCACTAGCAAGCCGGGAAATCTCCCGGCTTGCGGATCTGGCCGCACTGCGATAAAGTGTGTCGCCAGTGTATATAGTTTGTATATTTATATTACAACAGTATATATATTTTGTATATTTATATTACAACAGTATATATATTTTGTATATTTATATTACAACAGTATATATATTTTGTATATTTATATTACAACAGTATATATATCTTGTATATTTATACTACAACAGTATATATATTTTGTATATTTATATTTATATTACAACAGTTTTATATTGCTGCATATTAATAGAACAATATATTGTATCCTGTTGATCTACTGTCTCTAATATTTTTACTTACCGGAATGTTTTTCTTTACATTTTAGGGAGACAACTCTTCTGGTGGACAAAATAAGTGAGGAGAATGATGAGAAGAGTGCATTAAGGGTCAAATACACTCTGCATGCAAATCACAATCTCACTGTATCTGAGACCAGCATAAAGAAGATGAGACGCAGCACTGGATGGAAATATGGACGTGTGAGGTTAGTACTGGACAGTACAGGAGGTAAAAGTGTTGTTTAGGAAACTGTACTGTACCGCTAAAATTATTTATTCCTTGTCATTACAGAGCGTACCCCATGATAAGGGATGCAAACAAAATCAAAAGAGTGGTCCAGGCCCAGGCATGGATGGACAGTGGGGAAACTTTCCAGGATTGCATTTTCACTGACGAGTCTACTGTGTCAATGGAGAGATTTGCAAGCTTTGCGTTCCACAAAAAAGGCTGCATATCTTTGAAGCCACGGCCAAAACACCCCGTGAAGCTGCATGTTTGGG
Organism: Ascaphus truei; assembly: GCF_040206685.1. NCBI lineage: Eukaryota > Metazoa > Chordata > Amphibia > Anura > Ascaphidae > Ascaphus > Ascaphus truei. Next base: position 164,473,647 of record NC_134485.1, read on the forward strand.
GTGCAATCTCTAGGCGTGGATCAGGATGCATTGTCATCTTTGAAGGTAAAATATATGAAATATAATGTAGCCTTATGCACTGTACTTTACTAGTGTAGCGTTACTGTATGCACTGTACTGTACTATTGTGCAGTTTTTTGAGCACTTTTCTTTTCTTGCTATAGGAATCATGAATAAAGCTTTCTTCCAAGACAACATTGTCCATGAGATTGTAATACATCACACGCGAGTTCCCGGATGGTCACCGCTTCTATCAGGACAACGATCCGAAGCACACCACGTCAACAGCGCATATCCTTGAGCACGGTATCCACTGGGTGAAGACGCCAGCGGAGTAAGTGCGGTAACCGTGTCTCATTTTTCCCCCACTCTTTTTACTGTGTACTGTATCTCTTAAACTAATTGTCCTTTTTTTCCAATGAAACATCGCCAGACTTCAATCCGATCGAAATGGTCTGGCATCAGCTGAAGGACCATATCCGGAAAGTGGCGAAACCCTCCAAAAAGGACGAGTTGTTGAAAGGCATAATGAGTTTTTGGAACGATGTACTCACCGTGGAATGCTGCAATAAATATATAGACCATATTGCCACTGTGTTGCCCATTGTGATCGCCTGTAATGGGCAAGCATCAGGAAAGTAGTACTGTGCTGTAGTATTGTAAGTACAGTATGATACAGGTAAGTATGGCACAGATTTTTTCTTTTCCAATAGTAAGAGTATACAGTAGTTACAGTTTTTTCTTTACAGAGAGAGCAGCATCAGCCATCAGGTTACAGTACATAGTATTTAACAGTAGTCAGAGTATACAGTAGTTCCAGTATAGACAGTACACAAGGGTGGCCTAAAAGACTCCTATTTGCACTCGCTAGACCAGAAATGCTAGGCTAGGAAAAATTCAATCCTGGGAGTAGCCTCCATAGCCATATATAAACAATTTATAAAATCACATTTATTAAACATATATACAATAGATCTTATTATCTAAAACACCACTGTGTGGCTCCAGGAAAACACAGAGAAAGTGGGGGTTGGGGGATAAGTACTAATAAAGTTAACCAATCAATGAGAGACTCCAATTGTATTCAGGACAGTATATGAAAAATATATATACTCTTTAGTAGACTCCCCACCATAATCCTCTATTGGTATTGATTACAGCATGTAACCTATATGGTGTGGATAAGAGTCCAGGAGTAGGAAAGGTAGCTGTGCAGTGGTATATCCCTTATGTTAGTGTTGCATGGGGATATATAGTCCTTAGGTGACGTCACTATATATAGTGTATGCAGAAATAGTAGTGCTGTTACCTCAATATGCCTGTCCCTCTACGTTCCTATCTCAGGTGCAAGGGACCCCATAATGGTAACGATGTAATGATGCTAGCTATGAGCGCGCCGCTTGGTCCCTAAGGTTACAGTCAGAGCGTCACTGTATGTAACGTGGCGCCGCTTTCCCTCAAAGTAAGTCGGTCTGAGTACTTTGAGCTTGTTCGGCCATTAGCAATGTCTATGGCCGAACACTAGTGAATATCACACAATCAGCTCCCTCATGCAGTTATACGACCTGATAGTCTCTCAGTACTGTTGGCTTCCCGCTTCCCGGTTCTCTGTGATTCCGGATGACGTCACCGGAAGTGCGTCATCACGTACCAAGCTGATGATATGACTGCTAGATTTATCAGCAGGGGTTACTCCAAAAACAATGTACGCAAGGCTAAAAAGAGGGCAATTGACACACCTCGAGCACAGCTTCTAGTTGACAGACAGCGCCCACTAACACAGACTGGCAAAACAATACGATATATTGGGACATATAACAACCAGTGGCAGGATCTGAGAAAGATCTTCAATAAATACTGGCACATCCTTACCAATGACGCTGACTTGAAACAGGTCCTTAGAGACTCACCAACAATGACATGCAGGAGGGCGCGAAACCTAAAGGACAGACTAGTACATAGTCACTATAAGGAAACCAAACCAAGAACTTGGCTAGGAGACAGGATACCCACAGGGCCATACCCATGTGGCCGCTGCAAGGCCTGTCCATTTATGAAAGCAACCAAAATCATTCCTAATCCACCGAATAGTGCCTATGTCATTAAGAACCACATTAACTATCTGTCTGAAGGGGTCATATACCTTATCATGTGCAGATGTGGCGCACGTTACGTAGGAAAGACCCATAGGGCTCTAAAGGTGAGGGTCCTAGAACATCTGGGGTCTATAAGAAACAGCAAAGACACCCTTGTCGCCCGTCACGTTTTAAGTGAACATAACGGTGACCCCAAATTTCTCACATTCTGTGGGATTGAACATATACCCTGGGGTCCTCGAAAAGGTAACTGGGATAGACGTCTGATGCAGCGTGAGTGTCAATGGATATTCACGCTGCAGACTCTACAACCAGGAGGCCTTAACGAGGGATATATTTACTCAGCATTTTTGTAGGGACCATTCTCCATCTGCCCCATTGATAGGTTCATGTGAGGATGGCAGTACTAGGGCTGCAATCAAAGATGACTCATAGTGTGGTATATACTAGGGTCGCAATACCCAAACAAAAGAGAGCGTGACCATATTGACCAATATAGGCGGTCACACAACTATATTACACTCCCATATTACAGAGAGATGTGTGTATACATATATACGCATATACCAGCGTGACAACAATACCACTATTTATCATGGGGGGTCTGTACCATACGGAAACCGCTACATCAAAGTATACGGACAGAGTTATAGATAAATAGAGTCCTAAACTCAGTACGTCCGTATTGACTTTAGAGGCGGACTTTAGTATAGGTTGGCACTCCTACACCACTGATATACACCAGTGGGTTTCCAGCGTTAACATCACTAAAGTGTATACCTACTGATGATCGCTACACAGAATGGTGATTACTAACACACCTAGCAGACATGCAGGCTACAGCACAGCAAATGTTTAAATCATATGCATAAATCATCTTTTTTAGCAGTTGCCATCCTCCTGAGCATCAATACCCAATATATCTGTTCGCTACAGCATCCACACAGTACATGCCGTGCGGATCATGTGAAATCATTCCCGCTCTCTATGAGAACATTTAGTACCTCATTCCCTAATTCAGACAAGTTGCCAAGGCAACATGACCACAAAATAGGCGGACAACTCATTCGTATACTTTAATACGGAGAATAGACACACCTGTCCTCCTATAGACATACTCTCTGGATTGGTTTGAAAGCGCCACACGCCCCCAACCACCCAGTACTTACAGCAGGGAGGAGACTAGAGAAGTCACTCCCATTACCATGACGAAGCGCCCACGAGCGTGAAACGTACGTCGGTACGTGATGACGCACTTCCGGTGACGTCATCCGGAATCACAGAGAACCGGGAAGCGGGAAGCCAACAGTACTGAGAGACTATCAGGTCGTATAACTGCATGAGGGAGCTGATTGTGTGATATTCACTAGTGTTCGGCCATAGACATTGCTAATGGCCGAACAAGCTCAAAGTACTCAGACCGACTTACTTTGAGGGAAAGCGGCGCCACGTTACATACAGTGACGCTCTGACTGTAACCTTAGGGACCAAGCGGCGCGCTCATAGCTAGCATCATTACATCGTTACCATTATGGGGTCCCTTGCACCTGAGATAGGAACGTAGAGGGACAGGCATATTGAGGTAACAGCACTACTATGTCTGCATACACTATATATAGTGACGTCACCTAAGGACTATATATCCCCATGCAACACTAACATAAGGGATATACCACTGCACAGCTACCTTTCCTACTCCTGGACTCTTATCCACACCATATAGGTTACATGCTGTAATCAATACCAATAGAGGATTATGGTGGGGAGTCTACTAAAGAGTATATAGATTTTTCATATACTGTCCTGAATACAATTGGAGTCTCTCATTGATTGGTTAACTTTATTAGTACTTATCCCCCAACCCCCACTTTCTCTGTGTTTTCCTGGAGCCACACAGTGGTGTTTTAGATAATAAGATCTATTGTATATATGTTTAATAAATGTGATTTTATAAATTGTTTATGTATGGCTATAGAAGCTACTCCCAGGATTGAATTTTTCCTAGCCTAGCATTTCTGGTCTAGCGAGTGCAAATAGGAGTCTTTTAGGCCACCCTTGTGATCTTTCACCATATTCTAGTACACCACCCATCCCGTATGCACCCTATCTCTTCATTACCAGTACATGTTAATATTTTACAAAAGGTGAGCGGTAGCTACTTTTCTACCTAGTTTGACAGTACTACAGTAACTGCCTACTAACTGCTCAATTTTTTTCTTTCCAGAGAAAGCAGCACCAGCCATGTACAGTAGTACTACACATCACACAATGCCATAATACAGTACGCATATACTGCACTAATTTTTTGTTTTCTTGTCGTTTCAGGAAAAAGGGTGGCCTGGGGGGAGGTGGGGTGTTGTGTCCAGTCTAATCTGCTTGTACAGTCAAATGTACAGTATATAAACAGCAGTAATGATGTACACAAAACCTCTCCTCTCTCAATGAACTACTGTACTGTACACAGAATGAGGAACAAGATAAAAACGGAAAAAATAATATTACTATATTATTATTATTATTATTACTATATAATAATATCTACTATTCTTATAAATGTGCATTATTCATGTTTCCCCATGTTTTACAAATGTTTTCTAAATGTTTATCCAATTTCAATCTGCCAGAAGAACTTAATAAAGACAGCATTATATATTATTCATGATTATTTTTATATTTGTATTTCTTGGTTCCTGATAAAATAAAATGAATATTTATTCACATTCCTGATAATCATTGACAACAACCACAACCCCCCCCCCCCCCACCCCTTCAGTACACCAATGAATAAGAATGAATGACAAAACAACATGAATCAGTTCATGTTTTTTTTAACTCTCAATTCTCACAATGCTGTGCAAATCAGATTTACATTTCAAAATCGAGAAGGGATTTTCCAAAGCGTTACCGTAAACTAGGCCTCAAAGGGTTGGGGGGGGGGGGTGGCGGGGTGGGGTGACTCATGTGCAATAATCAGCTAGCTCCCATCTCAGAGGTTTACACAACGGCAATATTCAGAAAATTAACGACTCTGTGGAGAGAGGGGGTTGGGTGACTCATACGCAGTAAGCAGAAAGCTCCCATCTCTAAAAGGATTAGAGTACACACAGGCGCAGTGAGGCGATTGACGCTTGGCTAGGGACGGATTAAAAACACAATGACTAACTAACTTCAGAAAATGAACGACTCTGTGGAGAGAGGGGGTTGGGTGACTCATGTGTAGTAAGCAGCAAGCTCCCATCTCTAAAAGGATTAGAGTACATGCAGGTGCAGTGAGGCGATTGACGCTCGTCTAGGGACGGATTAAAAACACAATGACTAACTAACTTCAGAAAATTAACGACTCTGTGGAGAAAGGGGGTTGGGTGACTCATGCGCAGCAAGCAGCAAGCTCCCATCTCTAAAAGGATTAGAGTACACACAGGTGCAGTGAGGCCATTGACGCTCGGCTAGGGACGGATTAAAAACACAATGACTAACTTCAGAAAATTAATGACTCTGTGGAGGTGTCTGTCGATAAGAGTTTGTGTGTGCGTGGGGGAGGGATGAAGGATTAGTCGTGCAGCAGTTCAAAGAAATAACATACTGTACTATAGAGTACAGTAATTTCAAAAGGCAGTTCATCATAATACTGTAATTTGATCCCTACACCCCCCAAATACAGTACATAAAAAGCACACAAATCAACAATGTGCAGGCAAACGCACAGATTTAATATCGTAATATCAAGATTGTTTTTGCAGGCTTGTGGATAAAATAACAGTTAAAAGTTGCAGGCGCATGAGCAGGAATAAACTCGCTCCCATCCGAAAGAGGATTACACACAGGCGCATAGAGAGGTGATGCTCTGTGCAAATCAAATTCGAGAAGTGATTTTCCAAAGCATTGCCGTAAACAAAGCCTCAAAATTCCCATCTCAAAGAGAATTACACGCAGGCGCAGTGAGGCTTTGTAGCTCGGCTATGGACGGATTCAGAACACAATGGCAAGATTGAGTAAAATAATGACTCTGTGGAGAGGGGGGGTTGGGTGACTCATGCTCAGTAAGCAGCTCCCATCTCAAAAAGGATTACACGCAGGCGCACTGAGGCTTTGTAGCTCGGCTATGGACGGATTAAGAACACAATGACAAGATTCAGAAAATTAACGACTCTGTGGAATTTCAAATCCTTGAGCTAGCGTTTGTGGGGGAGGGGGCTACAGTACAAGCTGCATGAAGTTCAAAGATTATGACATACTTTAATTTCAAAAGGCAGTTCATCATAATAATACACCCCCAAATACAGTACGTAAAAAGCACACAAATCAACCATGTGCAGTCAAACGCACAGGGTCGCAGTCAAAAGCTACAGCACAGATTGAATATTGTAATACAGTAATATGGTTTTTGCAGGCTTGTGGAAAAAAAAAAAAAAAAAAAATTACAATAAAAAAAAATTTAAATTTTTTTTGGTCACTCACTCAGGCAAGCAAGCAGTGGTGGGCGAAGTTACAGGCGCATGCGCAGTAAATTCCTGCTGTCAAGCAGGAATGTGATTGAAACCAGACACACGTTCAAAGGAATGGTGTGGGAGAGATGTACTGCATTGCACAGAAGATAAGAAGTTGAAATACCCTGCAGTGCAGTTAATTATCCTGAGCGAGGGGAGAGCGCTGTATATGCAGAAATGTGACACTGATACAGTACTGTACACGCCTATGCGTTTCAACAATTTTCAAATAAGACATACTGTACAGCAGCACAGCACTACAAATGCATGTATACTTTAAATATGCAAATTTACAATTACTGCGCGCGCGCAGACTGTGTACTGACGTAGGTTGAACCGCGAAGGTATTAGAGGTCAAAGACAGCAGCTCTCAAACGCCCCCCTGAGTTTTTACACGGCACTGCAGTATTGCAGACAGCGAGAATAAAATGCTAATATCACGAGCGCGAAAATAACGCAGTTCACTCCGGGCGAAAACGACAAAAAAACGCACCTAACTAGGATAATCTGAAAGCCGCGGATCTAGCCGACTTAGACTCAGATCGGCCGCCACTGTAATATAAGCAATTTCTGTTTGTATCATAACACAGGCACTGAGCCGCTCTGCCGCTATCATCATCCCCCTACGGGGAGTGTCTACGGATGTACGAATCAGTGTTGTTGTTCTAGTGCTTCCAGTTATCTATTGGTCCAGCGTCACTGGCTCTTCAACTTCAAATAGATTCCGAGCTAGCACTTTCATTAAGCAGTAAAAAACAGAGAAAATACTGTGCGCTACTATATAACCCAGAATTTAGAATATAAATATAGTGCAGTGACTAAACCACATAAATAAGTGACCAAGAAATAAATCACAATAACCACAGTGAGGGTGTATATATGAAGAAAATTATATCACATAACCGTGTATTTGTAGAGGCGTCTGCTGCTATAAACACAGGGGGTGGCTCAGCACCCCCCACACTCTAAGAAATGGAAACAAAAGAAACAGCGCACAACGCCAAATAGTGAAGCAAGTAATGCTATGTATTAGTAATTACAGGGTAATTAATCTGCGTACATCAAAACAGTGGAATAGGTGCATTTAGTGTTTCACACAAGTTACCACTCAGCAACTGTTGTCAGAAGAGTCTGCAGCTTGCTTCTCTCAGCGGGGGCGCTACGTTGGTTCAGGAGCAGGATTAATGTCCAAACCCCCCCATCCAGCAGTACATCGCTCCCAAGGGGATTTCCCTTTACAGCAACCACGCTCCGTTGCAGGTATTGGTGCTTGGTGGGACCGCTCGCGCTTCCAAGCCGTCTGGTGCAGCTCGTGTAACTCAGCGAGCAGATCCACTGTACGGGGGTAAGACCTCAGCTCTGCAAGGGTACACTCAGCGTGCCACGTTGTCGCTCCGTCACGGGATACTGCGTGATGACGTCACAGTCTCCGCAGAAGCGAGGGAACCGGCAGGGAGGCAGTCAAAGTCTCTCAAAGTCTCTCATATGCCCAAAATTACCACTGGGAGTAATACTAGCAGGGTGAAGCCAATGGAGGCAATGGCAATATTAAGGCACTAGATAAAAATCATCCAACATGTTTCGTAGAATAAACTACTGAAGAAGTAGTTTATTCTACGAAACATGTTGGATGATTTTTATCTAGTGCCTTAATATTGCCATTGCCTCCATTGGCTTCACCCTGCTAGTATTACTCCCAGTGGTAATTTTGGGCATATTGAGAGACTTTGAGAGACTTTGACTGCCTCCCTGCCGGTTCCCTCGCTGCTGCGGAGACTGTGACGTCATCACGCAGTATCCCGTGACGGAGCGACAACGTGGCACGCTGAGTGTACCCTTGCAGAGCTGAGGTCTTACCCCCGTACAGTGGATCTGCTCGCTGAGTTACACGAGCTGCACCAGACGGCTTGGAAGCGCGAGCGGTCCCACCAAGCACCAATACCTGCAACGGAGCGTGGTTGCTGTAAAGGGAAATCCCCTTGGGAGCGATGTACTGCTGGATGAGGGGTTTTGGACATTAATCCTGCTCCTGAACCAACGTAGCGCCCCCGCTGAGAGAAGCAAGCTGCAGACTCTTCTGACAACAGTTGCTGAGTGGTAACTTGTGTGAAACACACTAAATGCACCTATTCCACTGTTTTGATGTACGCAGATTTATTACCCTGTAATTACTAATACATAGCATTACTTTCATTAAGCCCCTGGACGAAGCAGGTGGCTCTTCCTTGTCTGTACTCCTCGGTAGTCCTATGGTTGCTACACCTTCTCCTCTGTGGGCCATCCTGTGAAGCGATATTCCGCGATCCTGTGACTATTACCAGTATCTACACACGACTGACTTATCCTGCTGCTGTGTTTTTCAATGCTTGGCTGTGGCTAAGTATTTATTTGTTTACATCTGCAATTGGGTCACCTTTGGACTGACTCTCTATAAACTTTCATCTCTATGGAGTCACTTAATGATTCATTACAGCTCATAGGAGTTCATGTTTACATAGTTTAGGACACGTTCTTTACAGTTATCTGTTGTTATTAGGCTATTATGCTATTCTTTTATATGATGCATGTTCTCCACATTCAATTATAATATGTTCGGGCTCTTTTCATACAGGGAATTGTACTGTTCCATCAGGTTCTTTATTTAGACCGGCCGGTCAGTGTGGTGGGAGGCTGATTGCATGCAAACTTTTTTCTTTTTGCCCCCCTGCCGGCGGTCCTCACCTCCGCACCCCCATCACCCCCACTGGCGTAGACTCCGGCATCATGACGTCCACGTTGCTTTGGAGACGCATGTGGAGCCAAGGTAAGTAAAGGTTTACAGAGGCCCTGCAGCTCCCCCGGCACTTAAATTAAGTGCCTTCGGAAAGCGCACGGGGCCTCAGTAAACAGTGCGCTTCCTCGCAGGCAGTTTCCCACCCCCCAGTTTGCGCACCGCTGAACTAGATTATTCATCAGGTTGGCCTGCATAGGTTGCTACATAGTATATTTACACAGGTGTTAGGTATTTTCATCCTACTTATAGGAAACGGAGGATTGTTTTAATTGCTCATGTTGTTTGTGATGTTAATATTAATACATTTTTGATACTTTAGTATACTGTAGTGCTTTGGTTGGAACACTTTTCCTCTTCTCTTGCTTTTCTATTTAATTTTGTCCCTACTGTAGCACCGTCAGCAGTTGTGCATTCAATACATATATTAAGCTGACTTTTGGTACTAATTACTTCAGGATCTGTTGCAGATATATATATAAATATATATATATATACCATATATATATATACTATATATATATATATATTGTGACATAGTCCAAAGATGTTAGGCAGCTTTCTGCCCCATTTTAGAGCAGAAAGTGCAGGAATAGCTAAAAATGATCCGGTCCACAGCTTCACATTAACTCAGGCAGCTGGATGGAAAATCCAGACCACAGATTACAATGGCTCTAGTTCTCCCTCACCTGCTCTTCTAATCACATGCACAGGTATTTAGAGCAGAGAGGTTTTGCATTTCTCTCTCTCTCCTTGGAGCCTGGGGGCTGGGGGTGTCGCTGCTCCCCTGCATCCAGTATCGGGGTTGACGGCCCCTCCACGTATCACAGTACCAGAGGATTTGCCTGGACTCCACGAACAGATAAGACAAAACAAATGGTTACTGCTGTTGCTAAAAGACTGTACTGTATCTTGTGACCCTAAATGAGAGAGCATTGTTTTAAGCTGGGGAACCAGTTTAGTTGGCCAGCAGCTGTTAGAGAGACTGATTCTGATGTGTAGTTAGATCCCTGAAAGGGATAGGATTTTGCTTATATGATTTTGGTTTTATTTCTTGAAATAACAGTGTGGGAAATATGGTAACACTGAAATATGTGAACTGCTGAATGAAAGTATCTGAGTACCTCTAACCTTCACATGTTAAAGCTGCAGTACCTTACTTGGATGAAAATAAAGCAGGCAGAAGCCTGAGTTAAGCAGCATAATACTTTGCATGATCCTGTTTGTTGTATAATTAACCCTAGAAGACTGTGTCGGGAAGAACCCAGACAGACGTCAGCACTACAAAAGAGGGGCGTTTGTCACAATATATATATATATATATATATCTATCTACTATATATTTCTGAAATGACTGTATGTTTGTCTGCATGGCCTGTGTCCCAAGGGCCAATCTGATTGGTCCCTTGGGCCAGCCGCCCCCGCACCTCTCATTGGCCTGAGGCGGAGTGACGACACACACACACACAAACACACACACACACACACATACACACATACACACTGCTCATCTCCCGGTTTCTTACCCGCCAGTCCCGTGTCTCCCTGTTTCCCGCGCTTCCCCCCCCCCCCGGCGCCGCTACAGAGCGCCTGGGACACCCCCCACGGCTCTCAAGAACGCGCCGCCGCGCTCTCCTCCCCGGGATGCCATGCACGCACCTCCTCCTCTCCCCGTGTCAGGTCCCCCTGGTGCCGGTGCTCCGCTCCCCCCCCCTCCCCGGCGCTCCCACTCCCCCCCCTCCCCGGTGCTCCACTCCCCACTCACCTCCGCTCCCGCTCCACTCACCTCCGCTCCACTCCCCCCCAGGCGTGGGGACAGGCAGTGGGCGGGCAGCCTGCCGCTGCCACGCGGCACCTAAGATGGCGGCGCACAGAAGGACCCCCTTCCTCCCTCGCAGAGTAACTAAGATGGCGACGGCCGGCAGGTGAGGTGACGTGTGTGTGTGTGTGTGTGTGTGTGTGTGTGTGTGTGTGTGTGTGTGTGTGTATGTAGGGTGGGGACCGGAGCAACACATGGGGGGGGGATACAGGGGGAGTGGAGAGGAGGGACCCGTAAATTTAAAGCAAACCAACCACCCTCCTGTCCACTGTCCCCCCCCCCCCTCCTGTCCACTCTCACCCCCCCTCCTGTCCACTGTCACCCGCCCCTCCTGTCCACTGTCACCCCCCCCTCCTGTCCACTGTCACCCCCCCCCCCTCCTGTCCACTTCCACCCCCCCTCCTGTCCACTGTCACCACCCCTCCTGTCCACTGTCACCCCCCTCCTGTCCACTGTCCCACCCCCCTGTCCACTGTCCCCCCCCCCCTGTCCACTGTCCCCCCCCCCCCTGTCCACTGTCCCCCCCCCCCCTGTCCACTGTCCCCCCCCTGTCCACTGTCCCCGCCCCCCCGGCCACTGTCCCCCCCCTGTCCACTGTCACCCCCCCCGTTCACTCTTCCCCCCATCCACTCTTCCCCCCCCCCGCCCTCCACTTTTCCCCCCCCCGTCCACACTTTCCCCCCCCCCCCGGTCCACTCTCCCCCCCTCCTGTCCACTCTCTCCCCCCCCTCCTGTCAACTGCCCCCGCCCCCTGTCCACTGTCACCCCCGCCCTCCACTCTTTCCCCCCCGTCCACTCTCCCCCCCTCGTCCACTCTATCCCCCCGTCCACTCTCCCCCCCCCCTGTCCACTCTTTCCCCCCCTCCTGTCCACTGTCACCCCCCCCTCCTGTCCACTGTCACCCCCCCTCCTGTCCACTGTCACCCCCCCCCTCCTGTCCACTGTCACCCCCCCCCTCCTGTCCACTGGCATCCCCCTCCTGTCCACTGTCCCCCCCCTCCTGTCCACTGTCAACCCCCCTCCTGTCCACTGTCACCCCCCCCCCCCTCCTGTTCACTGTCACCCCCCCCTCCTGTTCACTGTCACCCCCCCCTCCTGTCCACTGGCATCCCCCTCCTCCCCACTGTCCCCCCCCCTCCCCACTGTCCCCCCCTACCCCCCACTGTCCCCCCCTCCCCACTGCCCCCCCTTCTCACTGCCCCCCCCCTCCTGTCCACTGTCGTCCCCCCTACCCCCCACTGTCCCTCCCTCCCTTCCCCACTGTCCCCCCCCCTACCCCACTGTCCCCCCCCCTCCCCACTGTCCCCCCCCCCTCCCCACTGTCCCCCCCCTCCCCACTGTTCCCCCCTCCCCACTGTCCCCCCCTCCTGTCCACTGCCCCCCCCTCCTGTCCACTGTCCCCGTCCTCTCCTGTCCACTGTCGTCCGTCCCCTCCTGTCCACTGTCGTCCGTCCCCTCCTGTCCACTGTCGTCCGTCCCCTCCTGTCCACTGTCGTCCGTCCCCGCCTGTCCACTGTCGTCCGTCCCCTCCTGTCCACTGTCGTCCGTCCCCTCCTGTCCACTGTCGTCCGTCCCCTCCTGTCCACTGTCGTCCGTCCCCTCCTGTCCACTGTCGTCCGTCCCCTCCTGTCCACTGTCGTCCGTCCCCTCCTGTCCACTGTCGTCCGTCCCCTCCTGTCCACTGTCGTCCGTCCCCTCCTGTCCACTGTCGTCCGTCCCCTCCTGTCCACTGTCGTCCGTCCCCTCCTGTCCACTGTCGTCCGTCCCCTCCTGTCCACTGTCGTCCGTCCCCTCCTGTCCACTGTCGTCCGTCCCCTCCTGTCCACTGTCGTCCGTCCCCTCCTGTCCACTGTCGTCCGTCCCCTCCTGTCCACTGTCGTCCGTCCCCTCCTGTCCACTGTCGTCCGTCCCCTCCTGTCCACTGTCGTCCGTCCCCTCCTGTCCACTGTCGTCCGTCCCCTCTCCCGCCTGAAACACACCTCGGCGCGCCCTTAACATGCCGGCGGGGGAGCAGAGCAGTGGCGGCCGCAGCGGGCTGACTGTCCTCACTCCCCCCCCCTCCCCATACCTCCCTGTCGCCTCCCCAAAGGTTC
>NC_134485.1:164492111-164557111 GCF_040206685.1 Ascaphus truei
CATAAGTAGTTGTAATGATCAAAAAGTCCAAAAATTAAATGTTACAGTACGTATTGTATGAAAGGATATCCAGATTCATTTAATCTGCCATCCAAGAGTTTTTATAATCTGAAATCAAATGCACTTGCAACTGGAGTTGCAATTAACACCTTTGAATGATGGAAGATGTTTTGCATGTTCTCGAGGGGCAGGGGGGTGAGGTATGGGGATACGTGAATGAGCATGTAACACCTCTCACTCCATACTCTGTGTGTTTCATCCCATTCTGTCTCACCCCATTTCTGTATGTGTCTCTCTCACCCCATTCTGTGTGTCTCTCTCACCCCATTCTGTGTGTCTCTCTCACCCCATTCTGTGTGTCTCTCTCACCCCATTCTGTGTGTCTCTCTCACCCCATTCTGTGTGTCTCTCTCACCCCATTCTGTGTGTCTCTCTCACCCCATTCTGTGTGTCTCTCTCACCCCATTCTGTGTGTCTCTCTCACCCCATTCTGTGTGTCTCTCTCACCCCATTCTGTGTGTCTCTCTCACCCCATTCTGTGTCTCCCCCTCTCCCCATTCTGTGTCTCCCCCTCTCCCCATTCTGTGTCTCCCCCTCTCCCCATTCTGTGTCTCCCCCTCTCCCCATTCTGTGTCTCCCCCTCTCCCCATTCTGTGTCTCCCATTCACCCCATTCTGTGTCTCCCACTCACCCCATTCTGTGTCTCCCACTCACCCCATTCTGTGACTCCCACTCACCCCATTCTGTGACTCCCCCTCTCCCCATTCTGTGTCTCCCCCTCTCCCCATTCTGTGTCTCCCCCTCTCCCCATTCTGTGTCTCCCCCTCTCCCCATTCTGTCTCCCATTCACCCCATTCTGTGTCTCCCACTCACCCCATTCTGTGTCTCCCACTCACCCCATTCTGTGACTCCCACTCACCCCATTCTGTGACTCCCCCTCTCCCCATTCTGTGTCTCCCCCTCTCCCCATTCTGTGTCTCCCCCTCTCCCCATTCTGTGACTCCCCCTCTCCCCATTCTGTGTCTCCCACTCACCCCATTCTGTGTCTCCCACTCACCCCATTCTGTGTCTCCCACTCATCCCATTCTGTGTCTCCCACTCACCCCATTCTGTGTCTCCCACTCACCCCATTCTGTGTCTCCCACTCACCCCATTCTGTGTCTCCCACTCACCCCATTCTGTGTCTCCCACTCACCCCATTCTGTGTCTCCCTCTCACCCCATTCTGTGTCTCCCTCTCACCCCATTCTGTGTCTCCCACTCACCCCATTCTGTCTCCCTCTCACCCCATTCTGTGTCTCCCCCTCTCCCCATTCTGTGTCTCCCCCTCTCCCCATTCTGTGTCTCCCCCTCTCCCCATTCTGTGACTCCCCCTCTCCCCATTCTGTGTCTCCCACTCACCCCATTCTGTGTCTCCCCCTCTCCCCATTCTGTGACTCCCACTCACCCCATTCTGTGACTCCCCCTCTCCCCATTCTGTGTCTCCCCCTCTCCCCATTCTGTGTCTCCCCCTCTCCCCATTCTGTGACTCCCCCTCTCCCCATTCTGTGTCTCCCACTCACCCCATTCTGTGTCTCCCACTCACCCCATTCTGTGTCTCCCACTCATCCCATTCTGTGTCTCCCACTCACCCCATTCTGTGTCTCCCACTCACCCCATTCTGTGTCTCCCACTCACCCCATTCTGTGTCTCCCACTCACCCCATTCTGTGTCTCCCACTCACCCCATTCTGTGTCTCCCACTCACCCCATTCTGTGTCTCCCACTCACTCCATTCTGTGTCTCCCACTCACCCCATTCTGTCTCCCTCTCACCCCATTCTGTGTCTCCCTCTCACCCCATTCTGTGTCTCCCCCTCTCCCCATTCTGTGTCTCCCCCTCTCCCCATTCTGTGTCTCCCCCTCTCCCCATTCTGTGTCTCCCCCTCTCCCCATTCTGTGTCTCCCCCTCTCCCCATTCTGTGACTCCCACTCACCCCATTCTGTGTCTCCCACTCACCCCATTCTGTGTCTCCCACTCACCCCATTCTGTGTCTCCCACTCATCCCATTCTGTGTTTCCCACTCACCCCATTCTGTGTCTCCCACTCACCCCATTCTGTGTCTCCCACTCACCCCATTCTGTGTCTCCCACTCACCCCATTCTGTGTCTCCCACTCACCCCATTCTGTGTCTCCCACTCACCCCATTCTGTGTCTCCCTCTCACCCCATTCTGTGTCTCCCTCTCACCCCATTCTGTGTCTCCCACTCACCCCATTCTGTCTCCCTCTCACCCCATTCTGTGTCTCCCATTCACCCCATTCTGTGTCTCCCACTCACCCCATTCTGTGTCTCCCACTCACCCCATTCTGTGTCTCCCACTCACCCCATTCTGTGACTCCCACTCACCCCGTTCTGTGACTCCCACTCACCCCATTCTGTGACTCCCACTCACCCCATTCTGTGACTCCCACTCACCCCATTCTGTGTCTCCCACTCACCCCATTCTGTGTCTCCCACTCACCCCATTCTGTGTCTCCCACTCACCCCATTCTGTGTCTCCCACTCACCCCATTCTGTGTCTCCCACTCACCCCATTCTGTGTCTCCCACTCACCCCATTCTGTGTCTCCCACTCACCCCATTCTGTGTCTCCCACTCACCCCATTCTGTGTCTCCCACTCACCCCATTCTGTGTCTCCCCCTCTCACCCCATTCTGTGTCTCCCCCTCTCCCCATTCTGTGTCTCCCCCTCTCCCCATTCTGTGTCTCCCCCTCTCCCCATTCTGTGACTCCCCCTCTCCCCATTCTGTGACTCCCCCTCTCCCCATTCTGTGTCTCCCACTCACCCCATTCTGTGTCTCCCACTCACCCCATTCTGTGTCTCCCACTCACCCCATTCTGTGTCTCCCACTCACCCCATTCTGTGTCTCCCACTCACCCCATTCTGTGTCTCCCACTCACCCCATTCTGTGTCTCCCACTCACCCCATTCTGTGTCTCCCACTCACCCCATTCTGTGTCTCCCACTCACCCCATTCTGTGTCTCCCACTCACCCCATTCTGTGTCTCCCTCTCACCCCATTCTGTGTAAATGTCTTCACATTCTGTCTCTCTCATCCCATTCTGTGTCTCCCTCTCACAACATTCTGTGTGGCTTTCTCTCACCACATTCTGTGCCTATGTCTTCACATTTTGTCTCTCTCTCTCACCCCATTCTGTGTGTCTCATTTTCCCCATTATGTGTTTATACAGACAGTCCCTACCTGTCACTGGAGGGGTGGGGGAATCCATCTTGGGCTCTGGCAGCAGACATTAGGAGGTTATCACAGTGTTTCGGGTCTTGCTCTGCTGGTGCTCTTCTGCAGCTGGCCCCGCCCCCACACTCCTCTGCAGCCACAGGAAGACCCGGCTTCTGCTCTCTTCCCTGCTGGCCCCGCCCCAACACTCCTCTGAAGCTAACTCTGCGCCCACCCTCTGCAACCTGGACAGACCTGGCCACCGCTGTCATCCCCACCGGCATCCTCCACTCTTCAGCTTTAAAAACCAGAACAGATGGCAAAAACCAGGACATTTTAAAAAATGTCAGATCACCGGGACAGACCTAAAAAAAACGGGAATGTCCCGGACGTCTGGTCACCCTACATATGGTGTAAAAGAAAAAAAAAGAAAGTCTTTTTTTAGGTCACATTATACTGTACCCATAAATAATGTTTTGTTTTTTTTTAAGATCTTTTAAATGTTGACCCTTTTGAAGTCCAGTGCGATTTCACAATAGATCATGTAGGGACATGCACAAAAATAATTATACTGAATTTGGCAAATATATAGAAAAACAGAATTCTTTGTCAATAATAATAGAGTTGTCCCCCAGTTTTTACATAATTACTTAACGATCAAAAAGCGGTCAACCGGAAATATGGGGCATTATTATTTGCCTTTAATCTTATATAGTTCTCATGCCATACTCAGTACTTTGCAAATGGAAGTTCCCCCCAGCAGCTGTGAAAATGTTATCTGAAAATGCATAATGGCAGCAATCTGTAATGAACTGTGAACTACGAAAGTGTATGACGAGGTTGATAACAGCAGGGGACGACGACACACATTTTTGGATGGAGTGATTGTCTTTAACCATAACATTCATTTTCTAGGCACACACAGAATGTGTTAAGGAGTACTCAATGAAACTCTAGGAATTACGTTTCTTTAATCAAAGCATATGAATTGGAAAGAAATTAAGAAAAAAAGAAGAGTTGGAAAATAAACTATAGTTATGTAAGCTAATGAGATAATATTAGCATATTTTAATGTTTAAACACTTTAGGAAAAAAATAAAAAAGGATTGCAAATGCATTGAGCATTAACATCTTTGTTATGAAAGGTCCAGCAACATTGTCATCACTGGTATTAAATACTACATACCTGGCAACGGCTTCACTGTATACAAAGCCGGCATCTGCTCTCTTTACAATTTCAAAGCACAGATCAGCTCCATCCATACTGTAGCAAGAGAAAAAAATATATAAGACAGTCAGTGAAAAGTCAAAGCAATACTCCTTGGACTTACCTGTGCAGGATGCTCCATTACACGTGACGAGCTGTAGAAGCAGCTGTTGAGCGCGTGAAACCTTCAAAGGGTAACTTAAGAAACCAGTCACACTATTCATAAGAATTGGTGTAGTGCAAATGCAGTGACACATTACAAAGTATCTTCCAATTGTTATTCATGCTCTATTTTTACAGCAATTCATTTCAACAAAATGAAGAGACATAATTTGAGCTGACGGGACTTTCTCTGAAGCAATCAAATCCACTTAGTGAGCGTGGAAAGATGAGTAAAAGCAGGCCACAGCTTCAAAAAGCAAGCAGGGCAAAGGAAATACTCTATATGGATGTCAATTAAAAATGGCAGAGTATAGTGTAGCTCTAAGTAGCCATGGCTGCAAACTAACAGAGACAAACGCACTGCAGTCCATCATTTTCAAGATTAGTCAGCAGCCTAACATTTTGATCTTCAGATGACTTTGTCCTTCTCTGAAACTGCATTCAGATTGAGCTAATGCAAGGACAAAAAGGTGGAAAAGGTAGCAATCTAAGGTGCTCTGTTGACAGTTATTCATGGTACCTACAAGAAGACTAACATGAATTTAGATATTATGCTTCACACAAAAAATACATTGTTTACCTCAGTTATGCAGCAGGTTAGGTTAAGAAATAGAACAGAAATGTAAAACTGTTATCTCTCTCTCTCCCCCCCCCCCCTGTTTTCCCTGGCTCAAGTAGGGGATAGAGATAAACACACACACACATATATATATATATATACATATACATATACATATATATATATATATATATACATATACATACACAGCAAGCACTCCAATGTAGATATCCAAAAAAAAGGCCAGGTGCTACTCCCATAAATAATGTAGAGATTATGGGCCTCATGCAGAGAGCATCGAATTTTCAAATTGGCGAATTTCATAAAAAGTAGCTTTTTTGGAGAGTTTTATTCTCCATATGCAGAAAAGTTCGAATTCTGCTATGTTTAACATGGATCCGTGTGGCGAGTTTAAATGGGAAAGATGCGCGCTTCAGAAATGTGTAAAGAAAAAATCGCGCATTTTTTGTCCCCTTTGCTATAGGCGGCGAGCGCCATCTTATTGCCAACTTTTCCTGGCGCGGCAAAAATGAGAAAATCGCGCCATTTTCCTGGTGCGAACAGCCGCTACATGCCGTTCGTACCTCTCTGCATTCGGAGAGTTTTAAAAATGGCGAGATGGAGGTTCCCGCCAGCCGCGAGGCGAGTTTTAGAAATAGAAAAAAAAAATTGGCGCGTTTTTCGTAACTCGCCATTTTCTGCAGTTTTCTGCGCGAAATTGTACAAAAAATGGCGAATTTTGAAATAACGATGCTCTCTGCATGAGGCCCTAAGTTACCATCCAGAAAGGCAGCAGAACAGCAAGGAGAGACAGCCCTCAGAGGTAAGTAAGCAAAACAATGTATTGAAAGACACAAAAATCTGTTGTGTCTATTTCAAAACATTGTTCTGCTGACTTACACCTCTGAGTGCTGTCTCTCCTTGCTGTTCTGCCACCCTGCTGGATGGTAACATGTTATTATATATATACATATACTGTATATGCCGAATATATAAAATACTCAGAAACCGGACAGAATTTTTAAGAGTCAGCGTTTGGTTAGGCGTGCAGAGGTAGGAGGGGCATTTAAGCTAAACCCCCGTCTCCCCCCCCCCCACTCTGTGTCACTATGTATGTATTCCAATGTGTATCTGACACACTGGAAGGCACTCAGGCAGACACGTGCTCTCTAACATCATCTCCCTCTCAGCTCAGACTAACCCAGTCCCCAGCTCTCCGATCCCCACACTGAGCTGCACGGCTACAGACACCCGGACATAACCTCCCTCTGCTCCGACTAGCCCTTGACCGGTCAATGACGTGACTTGACCCGTCAATCAGGTCAGTCATCACTGCGCACAGCGCAGATGCCAGGGGGGACATTTTAAGCACCCAGGATTTTTCCATCCCTGTATACATACACACACAAAACAGAAGTAGGTGAGCTCAGACCTGCTCCTAATACAGAATGCATCAGTAACACTTACTTTCAATACCTTATGCAGGGGTGCGCAAACTTTTTAGACTATGCCTCCCTGCCTGCTCCTCTCTTACTTTTTGTCCGTCGTCATTTGATGTCACAATGTCATGTGACGTTGCATTGCCATCGTCATGCAACTACGCGGCGTCATTTGCCATGGCGACGTGTCGCTAGAAGCCGCCAAGACAAGGTAAGCAAAGCATACAGAGGTCTTGCGCGCTCCCTCGGCATTTCATTTGAATGCTTTGGGGAAGAACGATGGTCCCCTGTAAGCGCCACGCCCCCACCAGAAAATTTCAGTTTGAGCACCCTTGCCTTATGGATAATACTGCTAGCTAAAGGGAATCGGACACACATTTATGAAAACAAAATACAGAAACCCTGCGCTCCTCCAAAATAGGCTAGCAATATATTAGCAATTTTATTAGTGAACTTTTACATTTTGATTTTAAGTTGCATCTTTTCATCAAAAACCCCATCAAAGTAAACTCCATTTAAGCAGGCACCCACACTGAATACACTACCGACACACTTAATCACACTGCGGCCAGATCCGCAAGCCGGGAGATTTCCCGGCTTGCTAGTGGCCGCCCCTCGGCGTGCCGCGCGTCATAGACGCGCGGTCACGCGTCTTCGGGAGCGTGCGCCCCCTGCACGCGCGTCCAGGGGCTCCCCGAGGGAGCCGTGGTGTCCCGCGATCGCGGGACAGCGGCAGGGGGTTCCGGGGGACCCGGCGGACCCGGCAGCGGTAGGGAGAGCGCCCCGATCGGAGGGCGCTCTTCCGCTGCTTCGGCGCGCGCCCGTCACTCTCGGGCGCGCGCCAGGCTACTGCTGCGGCCAAGAACGGGCAAATGCTCGAATAAACTTGGCCGCAGCAGTATATCATACTTCTTATTGTCCTATGGACTGAAACATATACAGTATGTGTGCGTGCGTATATAGCAGATGTCCCCGCTTCAGCACGGTTTCACGTTCTTCCATCCCACGGTAGCTCAGCCCCACGAGAGCTCAGAGAATTTCTCCTCTGCAAGTCCAATGTTAAGGACAGGACTTCCCTGCTTCAGCACGGTCTCACATCCTTCCATCCTAGGGGAGCTCTTCTCTGTCCCCCTTCCCTGGGAACAGCAGTCTTTCTCAGCATGTAGTCACTTCCTGACTTTTAAAACTCCATGTGCGATCAGGAGTTCAGACGGCTCAATTAGTTTGCAGCTGAAATAGCTACTCTAGGGGAAGTTAACTCTCTGTATGCTGGAAAGTACCATAGCTGCCCCATTCCAGCACCTAGAGACAGTGATTGTATGACAATGTGTATAAAAATATATGTATATAAATATGTGTGTGTGTCTATGCATGTATGCGTGTGTCTATGTGCGCGTGTGCTTATGTGTATATGTGTATGTATGTACAGTAGGTATGTATGTGTATACGTATATACATGGTGAAAGGCAGGGTTGCAAACGTGTCTAAGACATGTGAATGTGCTCACAAGTTATCTTTTTAGTTGAGATATATACACACACACATATATATATATATATATATATATATATATATATATATATATATATATATATATATATATATATATATATATACACACACACATACACATACACACACTATAACTAAATAACAAAGTAAAAATTATTATTATTGAAGTATTTAAACTTTATACTTATTACTTTACATGTTTTGTCAATTGGATGTAGCATTGGGCACCCCTGTCTTTTGTTGTATACATTTGCCACACCCAGTAGCACTCTTTTTGACATAAATATATATATTCATGATGTGGTGGATGTGGGAGTTTGAGCTAGCTGGGAATGTGTGTATTAATCAATTTCTGACTGGTAACAGCTGTATGGAGGGAGGTGGCACCTCCCCCCAGAGCTCACTCCTCCTCACCTTTTTTACTTGGGAGGTCTTTTCACTTTGCTGCAAAGAACAGGATCTACCGCATACAGAGGTAAAGGGAAGGGTTCACAGTATAGTGTAGGACCTGCATTAATTTTGGTTATACCTTGACGTGCTATGCAGGCTTATGACACTTTGGCCAAAGGGTTTAACTAAATAACCAAGTAACTATTATTATTATTGAAGTGATATGAGTGAACACAGATAATGGTTAACCCTCTGTGGGGTGTCTGGAACCCGTGGTGGTATCCAAGACACACGGCAGCAGAGAGGGAAATGTAGAGGTATGAAGTACGCTGTACGTGCGAAACGCGTAGCCTGGTGAACGTGGAGCATTGTTGGACACAATAGGACTCCGTAATCCCATAGCTCTACAGTTCCCTCTCTGCTGCCGGACGCGGCATCCAGTGTCCCTGTCAGGAGGAACGAGGAGCAGAGAACCAGCACGGCCACTCGCTATGTGAGTGTTTTTTTAATTTTTACTGTTTGCTTAAATAAAGTGTGGGCATTCGTGCTAGAACGTCTCCCTCCTTAAATCCATTGTTGCACATGGATTTCATCATCACGCTGACGATTATGATGTATAAGAATTGTGTGGGCAGTGAGCAGATGTATTTGACTTCACAACCAGGTTGGGTGCATCTGCCACTAGGTAACAAGCTGGGGATGCTGAGGAACTGGAATAACCAGGTAGATTTTTCTGATGAAGGGCGTAAATAGGCAGATGTCTAAGACTGCAGGGGTAAAATGAGAAACATTTGTGAGCTGATAGTATGATCAGTTATTGTGTAATAATATAAGGTGCGAGGAAACAAAAGAAGACTTGCATCTCCTTTGGTGCTTTTTTCTGTCTGTGAACGATCTTGTTTATACATGTTTTGCCACCTTAAGAAACCATTCTTCAATTTACTACTTGGAGAGCCGGCCAAACATTGCTTTATACTCTGTTCTTCAGCTATATTAATGCATGTACAGTAGTTAAGAATCCACAAGTATAAAAGTGGACCTAATTAAATTAAAAGGTATGCACACCACATCGGTTCTACACTAGATCAATAAAAGGGACATGTGTGCAGTACTTTTTGGGCTCTATATATTTTGCACGTACAAATGTAACACACGTTATTGCACTTGCTTGTGCATTGCAGAGGGTGTGATAACGCATTAGACCCACCATTTAAACTCAGTTTGGTTGAATGGGGGCTTGTCCCGCTGGTGCGCTATTCCATGTCCCGCTACACGTTGTCAGCAGGGGTAATAAAGATTGCGTTATCTGTAGTAGAAGCTCCTGGTGAAACGGAGCAGCAACCTCGCAGTAAAGACGGCATCAAAAATGACTTTGTCCAATTCCTAGTGCCGGCTCCTTGTGTCATTAAAGTCATTATGTCCCCATCCCCAAAGCACCCAATATTAGAATGTACATTATTTGTGCCGGGGACTCGTATGCAGCCAGTAGTCAAATAATAACAGATGATAACCAATGGTCAGTGCCTTAAAAACATACTGTAGTTCTATCTTCCCTTCAACATAATCTGTAGTTCCACTGTGTTAATCAGATTTTCTATTTTTGTAAAAAGAGATGTTTTTTTTTAATATAAACTAAATAGAACTACATTTTGTATGTAAAAAACTATTCATGTTCTGTGTTTGTAAATGGGAAAGTTGTAAAACTTATTTTTAATTATTATTTTTGGGTTGCATTTTCTTTTTGAACTTCATGTAACAATGTGGTCTACCATATGTATTAGGACAATAGTTGTGCAACACCAGGGCAAAACACTGATCCCACAATTACAGTTGTGTGAAAAATAAAGTACACCCTCTTTGAATTCCATGGTTTTACATATCAGGACATAATAACAATCATCTGTTCCTTAGCAGATCTTAAAATTAGGTAAATACAACCTCAGATGAACAACAACACATGACATATTACACTGTTTCATGATTTAACAAAAATAAAGCCAAAATGGAGAAGCCATGTGTGAAAAACTAAGTACACCCTTACTGCTTCCATAGGAATTAAGATGCTAAGTAGCAGACAGGTGCTGCTAATAAAATGCCCTTGATTAATTGATCATCAGCAAGTGTTACTACCTCTATAAAATCCAAAGTTTTAGCAGTTTGCTGGTCTGGAGCATTCAGGTGTATGTTAACAATGCCAAGGAGGAAAAACATCAGCAATGATCTTAGATAAGCAATTGTTGCTGACCATCAATCTGGGAAGGGTTATAAGGCCATGTCCAAACAATTTAAAGTCCATAATTCTACAGTGAGAAAGATTATTCAAAAGTGGAAAACATTCAAGACAGTTGCCAATCTTCCCAGGAGTGGACGTCCCAGCAAATGCACCAGGTCAGACCGTGCAATGCTCAGAGAAATTGCAAAAAAAACAAGAGTTACATCTTAGACTCTACAGGCCTCAGTTAGCATGTTAAATGTTAAAGTTCATGACAGTACAATTAGAAAAAGACTGAACAAGTATGGTTTGTTTGGAAGGGTTGCCAGGAGAAAACCTCTTCTCTCTAAAAAGAACATGGCAGTACAGCTAAGGTTTGCAAAGTTGCATCTGAACAAACCACAAGACTTCTGGAACAATGTCCTTTGGACAGACGAGACCAAAGTGGATATGTTTGGCAATGCACAGCGCCATGTTTGGCAAAAACCAAACACAGCATATCAGCACAAACACCTCATACCAACTGTCAAGCACGGTGGTGGAGGGGTGATGATTTGGGCTTGTTTCGCAGACACAGGACCTGGGAACCTTGCAGTCATTGAGTCGACCATGAACTCCTTTGTATACCAAAGTATGCTAGAGTCAAATGTTAGGCCATCTGTCCGACAGCTAAAGCTTGGCCGAAATTGGGTCATGCAACAGGACAATGATCCCAAGCACACCAGCAAATCTACAACAGAATGGCTGAAAAAGAAAATAATCAAGGTGTTGCAATGGCCCAGTCAAAGTCCAGACCTCAACCCGATTGAAATGCTGTGGCGGGACCTTAAGAGAGCTGTGCATAAACAAATGCCCACAAACCTCAATGATCTGAAGCAACGTTGTAAAGAAGAGTGGGCCAAAATTCCTTCACAACAATGTGAGAGACTGATCAAGTCATACAGAAAACGATTACTTCAAGTTATTGCTGCTAAAGGTGGTTCTACAAGCTATTGAATCATACGGTATACTTAGTTTTTTACACATAGCTTCTCCATTTTGACTTTATTTCTGTAAAATAAATCATGACACGGTGTAATATGTCATGTGTTGTTGTTCATCTGAGGTTGTATTTACCTAATTTTAAGATCTGCTAAGGAACAGATGATTTTTATTACGTCCTGATATGTAAAACCATAGAATTCAAAGAGTGTGTACTTTCTTTTTCACACCACTGTATATATATATTTATATCTATTGCTTTGAATGGGATTGTTTTCTTTGATACCTATGGTGCCTTAGAATAGCACCACTTTTGCTTTCATACATATGGGCCAATACGCTGAAAGCCCTTACATAATTGTTAAAGGACCAATCCAAGCAAGCAATAGTTTTGCAAATTTTTTTTAACAGAGGATTGAAGCAAGGTGTTTCCAGAGCTGAACACCGTTAATTTCAGCTACAGTAAACCCCTGCTTCCAGAGATACAGACCTCCGAAGGGGGTGCCCGTATTGCCTGCAAGTTTAAAGCTCCCGCATCACGTGGGTCAATAAGACGTCGCTCTGGATGACTTCACGGATTCCTATTGGCTAGCAGGACACAGGAGCTTTGAAAAGTGGCTATTACATGATCCCTCTTAGAGAAGCAGCTACCGGCACCCACTATGGAAGTATCTTAGGAAGCAAGGGGTTCCCAGAGCTGATATCAATGGGATTCAGCTCCAGAGACCACCTGCTTCAATCCTGTGTAAAATATAAATTTAAAAAAAACAAAACAATAAAAAAATTGCCACTTGGATTGCCTCTTTAAGGGGTCATACTTCCTAGTAAAATGTAATGTATTCTACGCCATACAGTTTTCTATAATGGTGGCCTTTAAATCAAACATTATCAAACTGTGAAGTGGCAAAAACATGAGATGAGGATTATCAAAGGTAAGCTCTAAAAGCTTTGAGTCACGGAAAAATGCAACACTTGTGTGAAAGATTTTAGCACAATGCAACCAATGGGAGCGGATTTATTAAATCTCCAGGCAAGGATCTGATCTGGCTACTCAGTGCAATGCACACGTAATCAATGTAGTCAGGTTGGGCAATTTCGAGCCACAGTCACAACGCGCAGCTCGGGAATTCAAACTGTAATATGAATACAGTAGAGTACAAAATACAACATGATGGAAACTACTTCTACATTCTTTCTAGCTGAATTTCCACTCAAACATCTACGTGTTTGAGATATTAGGCTTTGCCAACTTTGAGAGCTGTTATAATACAAATAGAAACGTTAAACTACAGTACCGACACACTTTATTCTCGCTCGGCTAGTCCCGCGAATTCGGGTATACCCGGGTGTATTCAGGTTTCTGATCGTTTTCTGCCGGAGTGCATTGCGTTATTTTCCCTGCAGGGATTTAAGCATTTTATTCCGGCTGGCTGAAATACTGCAATGCCGTGTAAATACACATGGGGGCGCTTGCGAGCTGTTCTCTTTGAAGCCGTCCCCTATAATGAATTGTAATGCAGTATATATACTGTATATATATATATATATATACTGTATAACAACAACCCCTATAAGCCCTAACATACAGTACTGTACACATACAGTAC
Organism: Ascaphus truei; assembly: GCF_040206685.1. Lineage (NCBI taxonomy): Eukaryota > Metazoa > Chordata > Amphibia > Anura > Ascaphidae > Ascaphus > Ascaphus truei. Next base: position 164,505,394 of record NC_134485.1, read on the forward strand.
TGTATATGCACATACATAAATGATACTACTGTATGGGCAGCGGGGGCGAGATGTGTTTGCAGCAGAGAGAGATCCGCTGCTCTCTCTCTGCGCAAACATCCGCACATTAAAAATGATTTTAAATACATTTTTATTGATAGTGTAGATGTGCAGGGGGTCTCCGGAGCTGAACCGCGTTGGTTTCAGGTCTGGGGACCCCCTGCTCCCCAAGATACAGCCCCCTTTAGGGGGTGCCGGTATCCCTCTGCTTGGTTTAAAGGGCCCGACCACGTGATCGCGGCCTGTAAACCAAGCAGAGCAGAGGGATACCGGCACCCCCTAAAGGGGCCTGTATCTCGGGGAGCAGGGGGTCCCCAGACCTGAAACCAGTGCGGTTCTGCTCTGGAGACCCTCTGCACATGTACAGTATCAATAAAACACATACAGTATACAGAATAAATAAACACTCGTTCTTTACCTTAGCGGCTATGCGCTATGGTAAAGAAGCAGCATTTCTGTATTTTAATAATACTGTACAGTGAGCAGGGGGTTCCCTGAGCCAGAAATTAATGCTCAGGGACCCCCCCTGCTCCTGCTCAATATTATTAAAAATACAGATATGCTGCTTCATTACCATAGCGGATAGCCGCTAAGCCAATGAAGGGGTTAACCCACCGTGCCCGCTTTATTGTGTGTAGTAGGGATGGGTGAGGGGGGTATTTGGCCCTTGGTGTGAGTTTAGGACTTGCGGGGGGGTTGCGGGTGCACTTAACCCCTTCACGACCGTAGCAGTTAATACCGCTACGGTCATGAAGGGGTTAAGCCCTCCCGCTACCCCCCCGCAAGCCCTAAACAAGCACCGTTGGGGCTAATACCCCATTCACCCACCCCCGCTACCCACAATAAAAAAAATACACACACACAGCAGCCGCCAAAAAATAAATAAATAAATCTAAATAAATAAATAAATGACAATAAATACATTTTAAATACATTTTTATTGATAGTGTACATGTGCAGGGGGTCTCCGGAGCTGAACCGCGTTGGTTTCAGGTCTGGGGACCCCCTGCTCCCCGAGATACAGCCCCCTTTAGGGGGTGCCGGTATCCCTCTGCTTGGTTTAAAGGGCCCGACCACGTGATCGCGGCCTGTAAACCAAGCCGAGCAGAGGGATACCGGCACCCCCTAAAGGGGCCTGTATCTCGGGGAGCAGGGGGTCCCCAGACCTGAAACCAGTGCGGTTCTGCTCTGGAGACCCTCTGCACATCTACACTATCAATAAAAATTTATTTTAAATGTATTTATTTATATTCATTTATTTATTTAGATTTATTTATTAATTGTGCTGCTGCTGCAAGTCCTAAACTCACACCAAGGGCCAAACACCCCCCTCACCCCCAATAAAAAAAATTCACGCACAGCAGCCCCACAATTAATAAATAAATCTAAATAAATAAATAAATACATGAAGAGAAATAAATATACAGTATACTGTATATATATACTGGATATATACAGGCATACCCCGCATTAACGTACGCAATGGGACCGGAGCATGTATGTAAAGCGAAAATGTACTTAAAGTGAAGCACTGCCTTTTCCCACATATCGATGCATGTACTGTACTGCAATCGTTATATACATGCATAACTGATGTAAATAACGCATCTGTAACAGGCTCTATAGTCTCCCTGCTTGCGCACAGCTTCGGTACAGGTAGGGAGCCGGTATTGCTGTTCAGGACGTGCTAACAGGCGCATGCGTGAGCTGCCGTTTGCCTATTGGGCGATATGTACTTACTCGCGAGTGTACTTAAAGTGAGTGTACTTAAAGCGGGGTATGCCTGTATACAGTATATATATAATAACAATCCCTATACATATACAGTATATACTGTGTATATATATCTATATATATAGATATATATAGATATATACAGTATACAGTATAAATACACACATGATGAACCAATATACAAATACATGTAGAATGGTTATCAAAATCATACTGTCCTACAGATAACGCTTCTCTATACAGACAATAATAATAATCCATTTAATAATCCTAACTGATTTTACAATATAAAACATAACATTCCAATCCACACAGTACATTGCATTTACATTGTATAAATGATGCATAAAATCTATGCACCATATACATTCTGCAAATGAATGTTAACAATATCATTGCAAGCTACTCTACCAGTAAATACAAACACTTCCAAACAAGTCAATTATTTTAACCAATCAATTAAACAAAAATCAATATATACTGTAAGTACCAACCAGAAAACACAATTTAAAACCAAAGCTAACCCTTACAATACCAAGGATTACATCTATCTAATTGTAAAAAACCTTATACTTTATACACAGCATTGCAATAAACAAAATACAGGCATACCCCGGTTTAAGGACACTCACTTTAAGTACACTCGCAAGTAAGTACATATCGCTCAATAGGCAAACGGCAGCTCACGCATGCGCCTATCAGCACGTCCTGAACAGCAATACCAGCTCCCTACCTGTCCCGAAGCTGTGTACAAGCGGGGAGACTATAGAGCCTGTTACAAATGCGTTATTTTCATCAGTAATGCACGTATATGACGATTGCAGTACAGTACATGCATCGATAAGTGGAAAAAAGGGAGTGGTTCACTTTAAGTACATTTTCACTTTACATACATGCTCTGGTCCCATTGCGTACGTTAATGTGGGGTATGCCTGTACATGATGAACAATACAGTACATTCCCTGTATCTCCCTGCCTTCAGTGTAATCTGTTTAAAGCCCCCTCCCCCCTAATGTTTCTGTTAAACAGATTACACTGAAGGCAGAGAGATGTAAAGGCCTAAAGCCCCCTCCCCCCTAATGTTTCTGTTAAACAGGTACACTGAAGGGAGAGAGATGTAAAGGCCTAAAGCCCCCTCCCCCCTAATGTTTCTGTTAAACAGATTACACTGAAGGGAGAGAGATTTTACAGAAACACACATTAGGGGGGAGGGGGCTTTAAACAGATTACACTGAAGGCAGAGAGATGTTTCTGTTACCAGTAAATCTCCCTCCCTGCTGTCAGTGCAGTGTATGTAAATGTGGGGAGGGGGGGGGGGGGCGACCAAATGTGCATACTGTGAGGTCTAACCACCCTCACCCCCTACCCACATACCGTTACCCCCCCCCCCATCCTGGCCATGGCCCCTCCGCTTCTGCAAAACAGACACAAAAATTAAAACATACAAAGTAATGTCCCCTAACCCCTTAATCACCATAGCGGTTATTAACCGCTACAGTCATGATGGGGTTAACCCACCCTCACCCACCACTCGGGATGCCTACATACCCTCCCACACTAACCCCCCCCCCCCCCCCGTGAGGCCTAACCACCCAGTCAGTACCCACAAGGGAGGCCTACCCACATACCGTTGGGGAAACACCCCACCCCCAGTACCCACAATAAAAACAGTACAATGACCCACAATAAACAGCATTATATTTATTAAATACATTACCCACCCCCTGTGCCCCCCCATAAATACAAGATTTATCCTTTTACATACAGGGTTCATAACGCAGCCCCACGCTAGTCCCCGGTGGGCTGGCAGGGCACCTGGACAGACCTACAGTTTACCAGCAGCCCTTTTTACACAGGTTCTGGAGGCCTGCTGGTGGATCCTGCCAGCACCATGGCACCCAGGTGGTCTCCTTGGGTCACCGTGGGCCACAATTGGGCTACGGGTCGGCGGTGCCCCCACAGAAGTGGGACCACACATCGTCATCCCCGCAGACTACGGGTCCGCGGTGCCCCCACAGAAGTGGGACCACACATCATCATCCCCGCATGTGTCACCCGTGGAACCACCAGCCTGATACCCTTGGGATCCCCGAGGATACCCACAGGTGGTCTCCAGAGGCCCCACGCAAAACCACGGAATCAAACCCTGAATGTAAAAAAAATAAACCTGGCCTATACATTCAATACATACACCCTCCCCCCCAACACCTACAGTACAATAATGTGCAAAATAACTGTATGTGTGTATGTATGGAGAAGTGTTTGGTTGTAGGACAGTGCTTTTGATAACCCTTCTACATTTATTTGTACTGTATATTGGTTTATCATGGGTGTGTATATAACGTGTGTATATATATACTGTATATATCTCTCTCTCTTTCTCTCTGTCTCTCTGTATATATATACAGTATATATATATAGTTGCATGATGAAGCCACAGTACAAATTCATGGGTGAGGGTGGGTATCGGGCCTGTGTGGCTTAACCCCTTAATCACCTTTGCGGTTATTATCTGATAAGGTGTTTAAGGGGTTAATTGATATCTGAATGTAATTGCAATGTATTGGCTTTGTATTTGCTATGTATGTTGTGGACAAGACAAGGATTTTGCTGGCAACGGACACTTCGTATTGATGAGGTCAGTAGTACTTTATTTATTTGTATATGCTAGTTAATGTTTTTAATAATGGGCAATTAATCTATTATCATATCTGGATAATAGTTATTTTGCACATTATTGTACTGTAGGTGTTGGGGGGGAGGGTGAATGTATAGGCCAGGTTTATTTTTTTTACATTCAGGGTTTGATTCCGTGGTTTTGCGTGGGGCCTCTGGAGACCACCTGTGGGTATCCTCGGGTATCCCAAGGTTATCAGGCTGGTGGTTCCACGGGTGACACATGCGGGGATGATGATGTGTGGTCCCACTTCTGTGGGGGCACCGCGGACCCATAGTCTGCGGGGATGACGATGTGTGGTCCCACTTCTGTGGGGGCACTGCCGACCCGTAGGTGCGGGGATGAGGATGTGTGGTCCCACTTCTGTGGGGGCACCGCGGCCCGTGAGTTCCCCAGACCCCCGAGGGAACCACCCGAGGCCCCGCAGACACCTGTGGGTTTGACCCGGGGCTCCCAGACATCCTTGGGCCTACCGTGGAGACCCAATTGTGGCCCACGGTGACCCAAGGAGACCACCTGGGTGCCATGGTGCTGGCAGGATCCACCAGCAGGCCTCCAGAACCTGTGTAAAAAGGGCTGCTGGTAAACTGTAGGTCTGTCCAGGTGCCCTGCCAGCCCACCGGGGACTAGCGTGGGGCTGCGTTATGAACCCTGTATGTAAAAGGATAAATCTTGTATTTATGGGGGGGCACAGGGGGTGGGTAATGTATTTAATAAATATAATGCTGTTTATTGTGGGTCATTGTACTGTTTTTATTGTGGGTACTGGGGGTGGGGTGTTTCCCCAACGGTATGTGGGTAGGCCTCCCTTGTGGGTACTGACTGGGTGGTTAGGCCTCATGGGGGGGGGGGGGGTAGTGTGGGAGGGTATGTAGGCATCCTGAGTGGTGGGTGAGGGTGGGTTAACCCCATCATGACTGTAGCGGTTAATAACCGCTATGGTGATTAAGGGGTTAGGGGACATTACTTTGTATGTTTTAATTTTTGTGTCTGTTTTGCAGAAGCGGAGGGGCCATGGCCAGGATGGGGGGGGGGTAACGGTATGTGGGTAGGGGGTGAGGGTGGTTAGACCTCACAGTATGCACATTGGGTCCCCCCCCCTCCCCACATTTACATACACTGCACTGACAGCAGGGAGGGAGATTTACTGGTAACAGAAACATCTCTCTGCCTTCAGTGTAATCTGTTTAAAGCCCCCTCCCCCCTAATGTGTGTTTCTGTAAAATCTCTCTCCCTTCAGTGTAATCTGTTTAACAGAAACATTAGGGGGGAGGGGGCTTTAGGCCTTTACATCTCTCTCCCTTCAGTGTAATCTGTTTAACAGAAACATTAGGGGGGAGGGGGCTTTAGGCCTTTAGGCCTTTACATCTCTCTGCCTTCAGTGTAATCTGTTTAACAGAAACATTAGGGGGGAGGGGGCTTTAAACAGATTACACTGAAGGCAGGGAGATACAGGGAATGTACTGTATTGTTCATGTACTTTGCAATGCTGTGTATAATGTATAAGGTTTTTTACAATTAGATAGATGTAATCCTTGGTATTGTAAGGGTTAGCTTTGGTTTTAAATTGTGTTTTCTGGTTGGTACTTACAGAATATATTGATTTTTGTTTACTTGATTGGTTAAAATAGTTGACTTGTTTGGAAGTGTTTGTATTTACTGGTAGAGTAGCTTGAAATTATATTGTTAACATTCATTTGCAGAATGTATATGGTGCATAGATTTTATGCATCATTTATACAATGTAAATGCAATGTACTGTGTGGATTGGAATGTTATGTTTTATATTGTAAAATCAGTTAGGATTATTAAATGGATTATTATTATGGTCTGTATAGAGAAGCGTTATCTGTAGGACAGTATGATTTTGATAACCATTCTACATGTATTTGTATATTGGTTCATCATCTGTGTGTATATACTGTATACTGTATCTATCTATCTATCTATCTATCTATCTATCTATCTATCTATACAGTATATATATACACAGTATATACTGTATATGTATAGGGATTGTTATTATATATATATACTGTATATATATCCAGTATATATATCCAGTATATATTTATTTCTCTTCATGTATTTATTTATTTATTTAGATTTATTTATTAATTGTGGGGCTGCTGTGCGTGAATTTTTTTTATTGGGGGTGAGGGGGGTGTTTGGCCCTTGGTGTGAGTTTAGGACTTGCAGCAGCAGCACAATTAATAAATAAATCTAAATAAATAAATAAATAAATGAATATAAATAAATACATTTAAAATACATTTTTATTGATAGTGTAGATGTGCAGAGGGTCTCCAGAGCAGAACCGCACTGGTTTCAGGTCTGGGGACCCCCTGATCCCCGAGATACAGGCCCCTTTAGGGGGTGCCGGTATCCCTCTGCTCTGCTTGGTTTACAGGCCGCGATCACGTGGTCGGGCCCTTTAAACCAAGCAGAGGGATACCGGCACCCCCTAAAGGGGGCTGTATCTTGGGGAGCAGGGGGTCCCCAGACCTGAAACCAACGCGGTTCAGCTCCGGAGACCCCCTGCACATGTACACTATCAATAAAAATGTATTTAAAATGTATTTATTGTCATTTATTTATTTATTTAGAGTTATTTATTTATTTTTTGGCGGCTGCTGTGTGTGTATTTTTTTTATTGTGGGTAGCGGGGGTGGGTGAATGGGGTATTAGCCCCAACGGTGCTTGTTTAGGGCTTGCGGGGGGGTAGCGGGAGGGCTTAACCCCTTCATGACCGTAGCGGTATTAACTGCTACGGTCGTGAAGGGGTTAAGTGCACCCGCAACCCCCCCGCAAGTCCTAAACTCACACCAAGGGCCAAATACCCCCCTCACCCATCCCCACTACGCACAATAAAGCGGGCACGGTGGGTTAACCCCTTCATTGCCTTAGCGGCTATCCGCTATGGTAATGAAGCAGCATTTCTGTATTTTTAATAATATTGAGCAGGAGGGGTCCCTGAGCATTAATTTCTGGCTCAGGGAACCCCCTGCTCACTGTACAGTATTATTAAAATACAGAAATGCTGCTTCTTTACCATAGCGTATAGCCGCTAAGGTAAAGAACGAGTGTTTATTTATACTGTATACTGTATGTGTTTTATTGATACTGTACATGTGCAGAGGGTCTCCAGAGCAGAACCGCACTGGTTTCAGGTCTGGGGACCCCCTGCTCCCCGAGATACAGGCCCCTTTAGGGGGTGCCGGTATCCCTCTGCTCTGCTTGGTTTACAGGCCGCGATCACGTGATCGGGACCTTTAAACCAAGCAGAGGGATACCGGCACCTCATAAAGGGGGCTGTATCTCGGGGAGCAGGGGGTCCCCAGACCTGAAACCAACGCGGTTCAGCTCCGGAGATTTTTATCAATAAAAATGTATTTAAAATAATTTTTAATGTGCCGATGTTTGCGAAGAGAGAGAGCAGAGGATCTCTCTCTGCTGCAAACACATCTCGCCCCCGCTGCCCATACAGTAGTATCATTTATGTATGTGCATATACAGTACTGTATGTGTACAGTACTGTATGTTATGGCTTATAGGGGTTGTTGTTATACAGTGTATATATATATATATATATATATATATATATATATATATATACACTGTGTATATACAGTACTGTATATATATATATATATATATATATATATATATATATATACTGCATTACAATTCATGAATTTATGCCATCTGGTGGACACGCGAAGCATTGCAGCCTATTAAATCCTGATCATTATCATGTAACAGATCAGGCCCCCGTCAGCCAGGCATGAACCGTGGCTGGGAAGGCAAACGCAACGGGGCTTGTCAGAGGTGAGGAGCGGCGCATTCCAGGTATCTGCCAGGTACAAACTGGGCATTTGCTCGAATAAAGTGTGTCGATGCTGTATGCACAAACTTACACTGAGACATGTATAGTGCTATAACCCAGCGGTCTCCAAAACCAGTCCTCAAGTGCCACCAACAGGCAAGCTTTTCAGGATATCCTTGCTTCAGCACAGGTGGCTCCATCAGTGACTCAATTGAAGACTGAGACACTGATTGAGCCACCTGTGCTAAAGCAAGGATATCCATAAAACCTGGCCTGTTGGTGGCCCTTGAGGACTGAGTTTGGAGACCCCTGATTTAACCCTTTGCATGCCCCAAGACGCAGTCACTGTGTCATGGGGTCTGGCAACCAGGGGTCCCGTGATTTGCTAGCTACGTCATGCCCAAGGAAAGCTTTTGGGTTTTTGTTCCAGCTTAGATCGCGTCCTGCATTGTGATTGAGCGCGGGACATGACCTGCACAAAAGGGCAATTGAAGAGGATGACTCCTCTTCTGGTTGTCTGGTTAAGAGCCCCCGCGGGCACATGTCCGCGCTTTGCCGGAGAGGCTGTGGCACTCAGGGACTTAAAATGTTCAAATCCAAGACTGGAGACTAACCATAATAATAATAAATAAATCATAAATAAATTGTAGGTTACATACCAAATTGACCAACTTAAAAATTAAAGTCGGGATACCAATATCTTGTCAAACTTTACTTTTGCATATTCACTTTTCGTAAAATATAAACGGCTTTAAAGCGCCATTCTATATTTAGCATGGCGCGGCACTATCCCCTTCACTGTAAAAAAGCATTAAGCATTCAAGTCCAGAACAGGAAAGAACAAGAGACTGAGGTGATCTTTGATCGCTTAAAGGCATCAAATTTAATTAACCCATAACAAAACATGATGCACAACTGTATTTCAATATGTAGCAATATAGCAAGTTGAGCCAATCGCAAATGATAGACTTGTGGAACACAGAGGAGAATTTAGGTACAGTATTAGGTTTAATTCGTATCTGATAGAACACAACATCAGATTTGACTCATCATTTGTCAGAACTTCTCTCTCTTTTGCCTACATTTAGAAATGCTATATAGCAATGTAACAATGTTACAGACAGAAGCGAAATATTTGCAAGAGCGAGGCTCGTTGCTGGGGAAAATCTCTATTTTCCATAGTGGTTTTCAGGGAAGTCAGCGAAAAGTCACAATTACTGTATGATCTTTCAGTGTGAAAAAAAAAAGAGTCTATCTAATGTTTGTTAAAAGGGAAGAGATGGCAGGAAAAAAAAAATAACCTTGTGAACCAAAACAACATTTCTACTGAGCTAACAGACATTGTTAGTTTCAGGGATGCAGCAGACAACTTGGCTAATTGAATCGGTTGAAGATGTGGAACAAAATGCCTTGGTTATGTAAATAATTGCAATTACACATCAACAATAAAACTGTGTTCCCACTCTTTAGATGATCAGCAAACTAAATTAAAGAACTACGAGAAGCAGGGGAAAGGACCCATATTTTATTCTGAAGTGCTAAAACCATCAGCAATTGGAAAGTAAGCTTCAGTGGCAATCCTACAGTATAGGAAAGGGGACTCTGGCTGTACAAACACTTGCTGATCACAAAAGGACATCACACAAAAGGGATCAGCCAGAGGAAATAAAACCCCTCCAAGTCTAACGTTAAATGAAAATTATGTAAAAATACGAATAGGGGTGAAATTTGGGTTTAAAAAAAACAAGTATCTATTACCCAGAGACCCTTAAATAGATCACTGGAATTAGTTCCCTTTGGTCCTAGGAGGGATTGCCCCATTAAAGGAACAATCAGCTCTATTCACCATATGAATACTACAGCTACTCTCTCTCTTACATGTAACCAATGATGAACCATTACATATTTTAAAGAATGTCAGCTAGTCTGTGAACGCAATAACCACCATTTGGTAAAGGAAACTTTTATTAACCATGTTTAGGCTTTCATTTTAAAAAAAAAATATTCTGAATAAGACCTTTGTAAATAATTTATTTTAGTATTTCTATGGATCGGATACTAACTATATAACGCGCTTGAATATAAAAAAGGTCATTTTAAAATATGCAGCATGTATATTTTAGGTGTTTTTGTATTTTCTTTGAATCTACTGATTCAGACTAGTGAAAAAAAAAAAAAAAAAACTACGTAGTCCTAACAGAATTTGAGAGATCGAAAATGTATACTTTCCTTGACCAAACCACAGCAGGTGGCCTCCTGCCCACCGCACGTGCATGGAAGGCCGCGGCTGCAGAAGAACTTCATTGAAAGCAGCGATATTAATCACCACTCTGCTTCCCCAAATCTCGCATCCCAATACCTTGCATAGCACTGTATAAGGCAGGGGTGCGCAAACGTTAGTTGCTGCGCCCCCCTGCCTTGACTCCTGCGGTGCTTGCACCCCCCTTACCTTAGTGCAGCGTCAAATGATGCAGCGTGGTCATGTGATATCACGACAAGTGACCCGCGGCATCAATGCGGCGTCAAATTACCCCGTGGCAGTTGCCATGGAGACGTGTCTAGAAGCCGGCTGACTCTCGGTAAGTTCAAGTTGCAGAAGCCTCACGCGTTCCCTCCGGCATTTAATTTAAATGCCTTGGGGAAAAGTGCGGGGCCTCTGCAACCGCCGCGGCCCCCCAGAAAAATATTGCGCCCCACAGTTTGCGCACCTCTGGTATAAGGCTATAATTGCGTGTCTGCATTTTAGCTTCACAAATCAACCCCAATTTTCCACTCGCCCCAGGTGAGTGGGCTTTCTAAGCTCACAACAGAAAAGTTATTTGTATGGTAATTTTCACTTCACTAATTTCTGACTCGAGAATGGAGGTTAATCAAGTGGCCATGTGTCAATCAAACCATTAACGATGATACAACTTGTATGTTCAAGGGAAAAAATGTAGCAGGTTTTTTAAGCCAAACATACTGAGATACAGTATAGCAGGCTCCATTGTAACCTCTGGTGCATTCTGGAGGAATACATTCTGTGCCATCCAACAGAAACAGAGATGTTTTTAGTTATAATAAGATATGTTGTTTTATCACTAGGAACAATGAGGTTGGTTACATAGATCTAGATCAGGGGTAGCCAACTTCAGTTCTCAATGGCCACCAACTGGTCCGGTTTTAAGGATATTCCTGCTTCAGCACAAGTGGCTCAAACAGTGGCTCAGTCAATGACTGCACCACCTGTGCTGAAGCAGGGATATCCTTAAAACCTGACCAGTTGGTGGCCCTAGAGGACTGGAGTTGGCCACTCCTGTTCTATATTGTAAGCTCTCAAGAGCAGAGCCCTCATTACCTTTTGTATCCATTTGGCTGGTTTGTCCTTACTGTATTTGGTATATAACGGTTTAGAAAACAAAGAACAAGGGGAGTGCAGTTAAAATAGTGTCACTAGAATAATGACTTTAGGAAATTGGAGGTAGACTGGTTAATTTTATAGCCAGACTTACCCAGCACCACCTTAGTGCACAAGGGTTCTACCTGAACCACAGTCAATGCACTTCAGGTTGTGCAGCTTACAAAGGAATGGGTGGGTGAGAGAATAAAAAATATATGACATATATACTCACACGGGCTTGTGTGAGTACTGGTGCATCAGATAGTTCTTTATCTCCCGATAATAGGCTGATATGGTCACCGCTCCTCTTTCTGTATGGTTCCTCCACCACAGGCATGTGTCAGCGCGGGCACATCCGATTAGTTCATTCCTTATTTGGATGAAGGTCGGCGTCACAGTCAATCACTTAGTGTGGCTTCTTGTCACCTGATGCCAGTAACAACTCACCCCAAGTAGTTAATGAACAGAGAGAGTGGACGTAGTGAGTGTTTGATAGAAGTGAATAAAATCACCAAGGTATCAGAGGGCCAACCAGCTAATATTATAGCCAGGCACCCTCACCACCTCAGTACTGCACAAGTGTTCAAATAGAACCACAGTAAATGCAATACATGGGGTGAACCCTAAGTAAAGAGACGGGTTGGGGATAGAGAATAAATTAACAATAAATACTCACACGGGACTGTGTGAGTACAGGCACATAAGACGATCCTTTGCTTGTGTAGATGGGAAGAATACAATCCTCAGCTGGGTATGGCCCCTTGTTATCTGGTCCCAAATAGAAACTCCCCAGTGTGTATATCCATACTGTTTTCCTGACCAGGGGGTCAGGCTTTGTGTCCTAGGCAGCCCCTTATGTATAGTTTTACTTAATATATAAGGTAATAGTTACTACACCACACACATTGTGGTTAGCGCTACCTGTTTTGTTGTTTATGGACACTATGTCAAATGCTACTGTTTCTCTGTATTGGAAATAAAGTTTGTGTTTTGCCTTCAACAATGTTTTGCTTTCGCCATTACCAAAATGTTTCATTTCCAGTTTTAAAGAGCAATGATTGCTTGATGTACTTTATTAAAGTGATCTTATCTATTTCCATCAGCATTTATTTACTTGTATTGTATGTCTTTATTTATATAGCGCCATTAATGTACATAGCGCTTCACAGTAGTAATACATGTGGTAATCAAATAAATAACAGATAATATAAATAACAGATCATCGGAATAAGTGCTTCAGACATTAAAGTAACATTAAGGAAGAGGAGTCCCTGCCCCGAGGAGCTTACAGTCTAATTGGTAGGTAGGGAGAACATACAGAGACAGTAGGAGGGAGTTCTGGTAAGTGCGTCTGCAGGGGGCCAAGCTTTATGTATCATGTGTTCAGAAATTCTACAGTGCTATTCATATGCTTCTTTAAGCAAGTGTGTCTTAAGGTGGGTCTTAAAGGTAGATAGAGAGGGTGCTAGTCGGGTACTGAGGGGAAGGGCATTCCAGAGGTGTGGGGCAGTCAAAAAAAAAGAATGTCCGCTCGTTGGGGGCTGGCTCATATAGAGCCAGGCCGCGCGCCCGCAAAGCCTGGGAGCGCGCGCCAATCAGCAGTCAGGTAGGGGGAGTTTTTTTTTTCAGCGCGATCAGGGAAATTTCAGCGCAAGCAGGGAAATTTAAAAAAACAAACACGTGTGCTGCTTGAGCCAATATTTATTCACCCGGAGGTTAAATTCACCCGCCCCGGGCGTGTAAATGCATAGGATTGTCGAACACTGTATATATATATATATATATATATATATATATATATATATATATATATATATAGATATCTTTTGAATAAGTTAAAATACTAAAAGACCATTTTATTCAAAAGATATCTATCTATCTATACATATACACACACACACATTATATATATATATATATATATATAGGCACTGTACCATGTATTAGTGTCTTTGAATGTAGCACTGAGCTCTGTCTGTGTTTCATGTTCTGTCTCTGGTTTCAAATATATATTGCCATGCTCAGTAGCACTCCTCTTTGACACATACACATATATATGTTGTGGTTATTTTTTTGGGGTTCAATATGAGCTTATAGGGGTCCTGTATGTTTTGCAATTCTTTTTCAGCTGGTCCTAGCTGATTTGGAGGGTGGCTCCTCCTTCCCTAGTTTGAAGCTCACCCCTCCCACTTTTAAATGGTTAAAGCTCACTCCTTTGCACCTTCCACACACATGGGAACTTGCATCCAGTTTGATTGCGACAAATCTAATACAGAGTGCTTTTCCTGGTGTTATACAGGTTAATAAGAGCTTCAATCAGACTTAGAACTATGCAACTAATTTTGACAGATTTATTATAAATCATTCTTCCTGGTAATGTACAGGTTATTAAGAATCTATTTTAGTGTTAGGACCCTTGAGAGGGGCTCAAGGGCTTACAACACTTTGGCCAAAGAGTTAAACTAAAAGACCATTTTATTCAAAATATATCTACATATATATTTAGGCACTGTACCGTGTATTAGTGTCTTTGGATGTAGCACTGAGCTTTCTGTGTTTCATGTTCTGTCTCTGGTTTTAAAAGGATCTATTTATATCAGGGACTGCTGGTCGATTTCTTCGCGCCAAAATAGCATTAAATAAAAACAGCTGTTCAGTTTCAGCATGACCTGATTCTTATTGGATTGTCCGAATCAGGTGATCGCAAGGTTACACCTTCTGGAGTTGCATAGTGCGTCGTTGCCATGGTAGCCAGACGCCTCACAGATTCAGCCGATCAATAGAATACACTGCGTCACCGAAGTCCGTGATTTGCCATGCATGCCGCTGAAGTCACATATAATATATTCACTGCAGTCAGATGAGCCCCTCGCGCGTAATTACCATAGAAGCTTTGTTTTAACTGTTACTAGGATGGTATGCAGTCACCGCTTCATGCTGTGATCATCACTGATGCTAATATTGGCATAAAGCATTTGCCATCTAAGTGCGTGCGTCTGATATCAACCTTGAAGGGTCCTATTGGTGCAATACATCTGATTCTGGACATTCTTCAGAGTTGGAACCAGTCTAGGAATACAAATGCTGAACAATCATAGTGGAGAGATCACATACGGGTTCCTCTAAAAATATAAATAAAACAAGCATCAGCGGAGGAGATGAGTAAGGGGTAGTTGGACAAAAAATACAAAATATACATGATGGAGTTAAAGAAACATGGCAAAGCCTAGATAGTCATTTAGCATAGACGGAATCATGGTATCTAACAGCACTATCCACCTGCACTCTTTGTCAAACTTTGTCATATATATTCTGTTATACCTTTGTGCTCTGCAAGGGATTCTTTTTTGTTGCTTCCTTATGATTCTCTTCCCTGGAGCACCGCTGGCTTCCGGGATATTTTATGGGAATATATGCCAGCTTCTTTTGGGTATCAGTTTATTACTGGTGTGCATGCGGTAGCTCTTGTGTATCATAATATTTTACTTCTCTCGTAAGCATTCTTTCTACCAGCTCCACCTTGTTTTTATTGTTGAGTTTTTTGTTCACTGGATAACGCTAATGCAGCTTTTTCTATCGTGGGTAACACCACTACGAATGTCCCTACAGTTTTAGTATCTACTGATTCTGATAAAATAAAAAAATTTAAACATCTTTCACAGAGAAGGCTTAGATGTTGGTGGAATAGAACGGCGTTAGAACGTTATGTTCTTCACAAAATTAAACCCAGAGGCTTAAGAATTCAAACGTTTCCCTCTTTTGAGTTTACTGACAGCAATTTGAAAGTCCAATAGGAGCCAAGTTTAAATACATGCTCCCTGCAGTTGTTACAAATTTTGATTGAACATGATAAATAAATAATAACTGAAGTGAGTACTAAAATTGATACTGCCTTGAAAGATCTGGGTGATTTTGACACTAATCTCATTAATCAGATTGAGAGCGATCTTGACAAGTATGAGGAAGGGCTAATGGCCTTTAAGAAAAGGAAATTCGAGAGAGATGTAGGAGACTGTGACAATCATAAAGTCTATAAATGGCACAGAGGAAGGAAGAATGCTCCACGCACGGCAAGGGATAATGCACCGGCCACTTCTACAGGTGTAACAACAACAGATATCGACTCCTCTGATGCCGAGACTCAACAGAATATAAGACCTGATAATAGCTCTGCAGCCTCTACTACAACTTCCCCTTTTTTAGGGAGAGGTTCCCGCTCAAGAAAAAGGCGGAAGACGAGGCGGGGAACCAAGGGACTTAAGAAACATGGACACCTTTGGGTACAAACCCCAGAAGCAACCCCAATTACGATGGTGGATGATCTGACCATTATAAACCTTTCAGATACTGTACTTCCTGAGAATCAAACCAAAGTTCTACAGAGGGGGTTGTCTTTTTCGCCATCACATCAAATTGATAAATTTGAAGCAAAGATGTTCATTTATTCTGTCGGAAACTTCTCCTCCTCAAACACTTTTCTATACCCCAGGACCCTGGCACAGCAATGCCACTTACATCAAAATGGGACCTTGGGGACCATCAGAACTTAGATGACCTTGTCTCGCTACTTGAAGAACAAGAACCTATAAGTACTACACAGAAGGATATTATGTTGAGAACAAAACCTAAATCTTCGTTTTGTCCTCCTCTGCAATCATGTTCCGAAATTGAAATATTCGCCAATCTTTTGACGAGGGACATTAAATCATTATGAGTACTTCCTGTCGCTAAAAACCTAAATAAAGAAGAGTGGTTGGCCTTTAAGGAATTACAGGAACTTTAAAACGTGGAAATCAAAAGATCTGACAAGGGAGGTAATGTGGTATTGTGGCCTAAAGAAATGTATGAGAGGGAAGCATTCAAACAGCTCCGCGACCCTCTCTGCTATGCCATCCTGTCTTGCGATCCCTCTGTTAGATTTAGAACAGAGTTGGATTGTATTTTGAGATCAGCATTACATGATGGCATTATTACACAGCATAATTATGAAGGCCTTTTGCCACGGTGTCCGGTTGTCCTTACTTTCTACCTATTACCCAAAGTCCACAACAACCCTTCCCCCCCTCCAGGGAGAACCATTGTTTCTGGCATGGGGAGGTTGTGTGAGCCTGCATGTAAGTTCATAGACACTTTCCTGTGCCTCTCCGTTATAACACTACCATCTCACGAGACACACAATGGATGTACTATCACGGCTAGACTGCATCACGGTCGATCAGAATACTCTTCTCGCGACATGTGATGTAGAGTTGCTTTATACTAGTATTCCCCATTGTGTCGGTCTTTCAGCATCCAGATTTTATTTATCCATGCAAAACATTTCCCCTGAATTGGTTAATTTTATCATGAATTTATTAGAATTTATTTTGACGCGGATTTTTTTTGTATTTAAGAACAAGTTTTATTTACAGAAAAGTGGCACAGCAATTATGGCGACCTGCGCACCCTCTTATGACAATCTCTTCCTGGGGTGGTGGGAACGAGAAGTGGTATTTTTGGATGACAACCGGCAACTTACCATGCCATGTCTGGTGTGGCTGAGATTCATCGACGACATTCTGGTCATCTGGCAGGGCACTGCCACTGACTTTGCTAATTCAGTCGATGGTCTCGGCCACAACACTTAACATCAGATTGACACATACCAGCAGTCCTAGCTGTGTCGAGTTCCTCGACCTGCGGATCAGAGTGGACGCTTCTGGATGTCTTTCCACTGACATCTTCAGGAAGGACACGGCCACCAATTCGGTGCTCCATGCCACCAGCTTCCACTCCGGTCATCAGGTCAGGGGTATTCCGACAAGCGAATTTTTGAGACTTAGGTGCAACTGCTCCTCCATGGATGTTTTTGATACAAGAGTGAAAGAACTCCAAGAAAAGTTTTTCAGAAGAGGATACAGTAAAACAGTTGTTAATAAAGGCCTAAAAAATAGCCTTAATTTTGAAAGAGCCACATTACTAAAGCCCAAACCTAAGGACAAGGGCCAAAGGAAAATTAGATTTATTGGTACGTATAACCAACAATGGACAGACCTGAGGGACATTTTTAAAAAACATTGGAGTAGCCTTATGATAGTGATCTTAGAAATTCTTTGGGAAATCACATCAACATGACTAGTAGCAGATCACCCAACCTGCAGGACAAATTAGTTCATAGTCATTACGTCCCTCAGGCCGGTACCACATTCCTTTCTAGTTTCTCTAAAAAGGGATTCTACAAATGCGGAAATTGTTCGGCATGTAAATTCATGCAGCAATGCAATCACTTTAGTAACACCTCTGGAACACACTCCTATAAGTTCCTCTCCTTTCTAAATTGTAAGAGTAAGGGTGTTATTTATCATTTGTCCTGCCCTTGTGGTTTAGTCTACATTGGCATGACCACAAGGGAGGTTCGTTTTAGAATTTTAGAGCATGGCCGCAACATTAAAAATGCCCAGCGTGATTTAGATTGTTTTTAAAAAAATCACCCAAGTGGCCAGACACTTTTTGTATCATCATGGTTCTGACCCGGCTGTCCTATCTGCGTTCGCGTTTGACAGGGTCTCTCTTTGCATCCGCGGGGTGATCTGGAGAGGGCCCTCTTGAGGCGCGCGTGCATGTGGATAGTGCAGTTAGATACCACGATTCCGTCTAGGCTAAATGACTATCTAGGCTTTGCCATGTTTCTTTAACTCCATCATGTATATTTTGTATTTTTTGTCTAACTACCCCTTATCCATCTCCTCCCCTGATGCTTGTTTTATTTATATTTTTAGAGGATGTCTCCACAATGGTTGTTCAGCATGTGTATTCCATGACTGGTTCCAACTCTGAAGAATGTCCAGAATCAGAATCAGATGTATTGCATCAATAGGACCCTTCAAGATTGATATCAGACGCACGCACTTAGATCACTGCAGCCATCCAGCAAATGCTTTATGCCAATATTAGCATCAGTGACGATCACAGCATGAAGCGGTGACTGCATACCATCCTAGTAACAGTTAAAACAAAGCTTATATGGTAATGACGCGTGAGTGGCTCGTCTGACTGCAGTGAATATATTATACGTGACTTCAGCAGCATGCCTGGCCAATCACGGGCTTCGGTGACGCAGTGTATTCTATTGATCGGCTGAATCTGTGAGGCGTCTGGCTACCATGGCAACGACGCACTACGCAACTCCAGAAGGTGTAACCTTGCGATCACCTGATTCGGACAATCCAATAAGAATCAGGTCATGCTGAAACTGAACAGCTGTTTTTATTTAATGCGATTTTGGCGCGAAGAATTCAACCAGCAAACCCTGGTATAAATAGATCCTGTCTGCTCTAGTTTGCCACCACTCCCAGTAGAAGACCTTCCCCTCAGCGCGGCTCAGCGCGGTCTTTTTGACCATGTCTGAGGCCTTATATATCACACCAGGCATACACACTGTAGGCTAGTGGGGATCCACAGTTAACCCTTGCAAGGTGGCTTTACCCCTTGCGTTTGGATTTCTACTATATATAGGGATTAGTTTCCTCTGGCTGGTTGCCACACTTCCTGCCTCTTGGTTATGTGTTTGATGGTATAGGGATATTTAATGGGGGTATGGGGTCCCTTTATTTGTGATAGAGGACCGGCCGGTCAGTGGTGTCTCTCGGGACTTTATCCTGGGATTTTCCAATATATTTAGGGCTGTTCCCCATTTTCCCTCTGGTTCATCCCTTACCTGTTTGGTGTTATGTAATTTGCACTGTTTATAGTTCTGTCACATCATCTTCCTACTTCCAGGAGGTTTTTGTGTTGTCTGCCTGTTTTTTTTATATATTGTTATTTTTTAACTTTTTGTGGTATATTTTTTTTGTATAATAAAATTGTGTTATTTTGCTTTATCCCACATATCTTGTGTAGATTTCCTTTACAGATATATCTGAGTGCTTGTTATAGGGTCTTCTTTGCGTCTGTGTGTCTCATATTGGTTTCTGACCCTTAGCACTGCCAACTTCTCTCTTATCTTCAGTGATTATTAGATTGGCAATAGATATCTTGATACTTCTACGGCTGTTCTGACTGCGGTATTTTCTGTGTGTGTTTAATATATATATACATACATATATATACATATATAAATCTAATAGGGTGTACTGTGTTGGTGGGACAGAGTACACTGGAAAGGTCCCAAATGACGGCGCACTGTAGACCAGAATTGTATTATATCAAGGTCTATGTGTGCTGGTGACATCACTGCTCTCCAAGCATGAGCGAGCTCAGCAGCAGCGTGGACTCAGCCTTAGACAGGTCTGCAACCCTGCCTTTGACCATCATCACCTAGCATACAGTGCTCCCACTGCAGCAAGAGATTCTGGGAAATAACAAGCAAATGAGCACACCGTGTCACCTTTTGCCGGAAATCCATTTTTACATGGAACCCTTATAAGCTAATGCTCGCTGTTCACACAGCTTTTAAGCACAGCATGGGGTTAGATGTAAAGCCAGTGAAACCACTCCCAGACAGCTGTTTAGACCTTTTGGGTCTCATCAATGTGAGGCTGGTCTTGTAGACCTGTATAAGACATGTGAATGTGCTCACACGTGATCTTTTTATTTGCTATATGGTGGAGGGTTTTTGTCACCTTTTTCACCCACCATAACTTATATACAGTATGGTGTGTATAGTGTGTATAGTGTGTATAGTGTGTATAGTGTGTATAGTGTGTATAGTGTGTATAGTGTGTATAGTGTGTATAGTGTGTATAGTGTGTATAGTGTGTATAGTGTGTATAGTGTGTATGTATAGTGTGTGTGTATAGTGTGTGTGTATAGTGTGTGTGTGTGTATAGTGTGTGTGTGTGTGTGTGTATAGTGTGTGTGTGTATGTATAGTGTGTGTGTGTAAGTGTGTAAGTGTGTAAGTGTGTGAGTGTGTGTGTGTGTGTGTGTGTGTGTGTGTGTGTGTGTGTGTGTGTGTGTGTGTGTGTGTGTGTGTGTGTGTGTGTGTGTGTGTGTGTGTGTGTGTGTGTGTGTGTGTGTGTGTCTAACAATGTTAACGTCTTAGACGGGGCTACAAAATTTACTTCCCAGAACATGCAATGCCTCGCTCATCTCAATACTGTATGCACACAACCACTGAACAAAATTGTAATTGATTAACCAGAGTAATTAACCAGTCAGCAGTGGATAAATCCACTTATATCTGCATTCCATGAAGCCCTTAAAACTTACAGTATATATCCTTTGTTCTTGTTTGGCAAAATATAATGGTTACTCTTTCCTTACTATGAACACAGCAGTATCCAAGGGCTCTTACGGTTACTTTTCTAAAAGCAATAGATGAGATTTATGATTTAATAATGGGTATAAAAGTGCTGCTATGAGATTAGTACTTTATAAAAATCAATCCCTCGATAGACTACCATGATGAACTTGCATGACCCCAGCTCAAAAAGCAAAAGCAATTCCTTGAAAAATAAAAACATTATAACTGCTAATATGGTACTTTTACAACGATAAAATAAATTGCCTTCTTTTTGGGTATTTTTTTATTTTAGTACCGAATATAATAGGCAGGCTTCAACAAATGCGGTCGCCCGCTCACCCGTGGCTACTACATTTTACTTCCTGGCGAGGTGCTGCGGCGGCGGGGTGCTGCGGCGCCGAGTCTACCGGCATTTTCAGCATTGCAAATAGCCGCGACTAGTATCAAAAGACGCCGCATTGCCATGCCAACATGACGTCAGGAGACGGAGATCAGGAGGCAGCCTCGGAGCAGACACTGCACTGCAGCTGGAGGCTAGCAGGCATTCTGGGAGCGCGAAGGTCCCACGCCATATAGAATGGGAGCGGACGCCAACGGAGCCAGGCTTGCACATGCGCTGGCCCACCCGGCGACGTACGGCATGTGCAGGATCCCAGAAGTAGGCCGCAACAGTGATCAGCTGCCTGGACCACACCGAACTCTGCTGCACAGATGGGTCCCCTCCCTTCTCAGCAGTCAAATCACCCACCAACCCAATCACCCACCCACCCAGTCAGTCACCCACCAACCCAGTCAGTCACCCACCCACCCAGTCAGTCACCCACCCAGTCACCCACCCACCCAGCCAGTCAGTCACCCAGCCAGTCAGTCAGTCAGTCACCCACCCACCCAGTCACCCACCCAGTCAGTCAGTCACCCACCCAGTCAGTCACCCACCCACCCAGTCAGTCACCCAAACCCAGTCAGTCACCCACCCAGTCAGTCACCCACCCACCCAGTCAGTCACCCAAACCCAGTCAGTCACCCACCCAGTCAGTCACCCACCCAGTCAGTCACCCACCCAGTCAGTCACCCAGTCACTCACCCAGTCAGTCACCCACCCAACCAGTCAGTCAGTCACCCACCCACCCAGTCAGTCACCCACCCAGTCAGTCACCCACCCACCCACCCATTCAGTCAGTCATTGAGTCACCCACCCAACCAGTCAGTCACCCACCCACCCAACCAGTCAGTCACCCACCCACCCAACCAGTCAGTCACCCACCCACCCAACCAGTCAGTCACCCACCCACCCAACCAGTCAGTCAACCCAGTCAGTCACCCACCCAGTCAGTCACCCACCCACCCACCCACCCATTCAGTCAGTCAACCACCCAGTCAGTCAGTCATTGAGTCAGTCACCCACCCAGTCAGTCAGTCAGTCACCCACCCAGTCAGTCAGTCAGTCACCCAGTCAGTCAGTCACCCACCCAGTCAGTCACCCAGCCACCCACCCACCCAGTCAGTCAGTCACCCACCCACAAGGTCACTCACCCACCCACAAGGTCACTCACCCACCCACAAGGTCACTCACCCACTCACAAGGTCACTCACCCACTCACAAGGTCACTCACCCACCCACCCAGTCAAGTCACCCACCCACCCAGTCACCCACCCACCCAGTCACCCACCCACCCAGTCAGTCACCCACCCACCCAGTCAGTCACCCACCCACCCAGTCAGTCACCCACCCAGTCAGTCAGTAACCCAGTCAGTCAGCTTCCCAGTCCGTCAGCTACCCACCAAGTCAGCCACCCACCCACCCAGTCAGTCAGTCAGCCACCCTCTGTAACGATGTGCTCACCACAAAGCGAGGCCGAGGTGGGGATTTGATAAATGCCAATCCGCAAAGTTCGTCGAGTAACTTTTTGAGTAATTTGTCAAGCCGTGATAAAAGGTATATAAATACATTCAGGTAAAAAGAAAAATACCATGTGAACAGCAATACTGAAGGGAATATGTCAAACTCCTATAGTTGCTAAAGCAAGGCTCTCATGTGTTAAAGCAGCAAAACATGAAAAATCCTATGTGTTTTTTTAAATAAATCAGTTCTGTCATATTAGAGAATACTGTCTGCATTTTGTTTTAACTCAGAATGCAAATTTTAACAACTTTTTTTATGTACAGATCATCCTTTGGTTGCTACGGCAACCATTTAGAAAGTCACATCCACTTCCTATTTTGAAACGGGCTCTGACACACTTTTGTGAGCTCTGTCCTTTGGCAACAACGTATCACAAACAGATCTGTTGCTGTGTTCCAAACGGCAGACTATCTATTACTCTAAAAGCTGTAACAATGTTTTACACTTAGAAATATCATATTACATATCAGCTGCAGCATGTCACAGACTGATGCACAACATTAGACGGCAGCCATTTTGTTAGGCACACAAGTTTTTACAGATTTTTGTAACAGGAGCACCAAACGATTGCCAGCTTAGGTAAGAATGTACAATTACAGTATACAAATAAGGAAAGAAAGAAAAAAAAGGGGGGGGGGGAGGGGGAATGTAGTATTACTGCTTTAATAGCAAACCTGAGTGTACTAATATATTTTATTCAAGGCATAATATTCTAATCCATTAAAAAAAGAAAAATCTTCTCCAAAGGATTTAAAACGCAGCATATTCATTAAAGCTGCAAACAAAGCAATATCCCACTGTGTGGATTGTATTGATGAACATATTAAAGCAGCAGTCCACGCTGAATATGTTGCATGTTCTTCCAATTTGCAGAATTGTATTTATTGACAGACCCCCTATAATGGTTCCTGGCCCAATTATGCTCAGTCTTTAACGTCACGAATGGTGCAGTTCTTTCAATATTTTTTTGTGAGAAGATCTAGTGGCAGATTACACAAACAGCGTTGCCGGTATCCGTCTGCTTAAAAAAAAAAAAAAAAAAAGAGAGAAAAAAAACATTATAGCTGCAATGGTCTGTGTTGTATGTTCTGTAGAAAATGCACTCTCCACTTAATGCAGCAGAACGACATAATCCGTAAATAATTCAGGAGACAGTTAAGGCAAAGCATCAACAGTTCTTGTACGCTCTCATTTGCATTTTACTTTTCATAGTAAACGCATCCACCACGAAAACAAAAAACTTCTGTAATTAGGTCGTATTGATTTCTATTTTGCTCCACAATGCGACATCTAGGGTTTACTTGCTACGCTGCGTGTACCTGTTACTATGGTTGCAAACGGTTATTTTTTTGAAGACTCCTTTGGGCCCTGACAAACACTTGTGCACTAGGGGGTTTCACTTACTATAGCAGACCTTCAATAGTATTGAAGGAACTCCTTTCCGTTCATGTTCCATATATAATATGCATTGACATGCTACTGAAAGCTATTTCACCGTTGCTCCTCTCACCATTATCAAATTATGTAAATCGATATGGTTCTGTTGTGTTCATCAACAGAAATAAGTGCTGACACAATTCAGATGAGTGTTTACAAAATCACTCAAACAAATAATAATCAACGTTCAGAGAGAAAAATTTGAAACACCAGAGTATATAGTCATTACAAAAACATACACCTCTTAGGCCTCGTTCAGGGCGCTGGCTTCGGAGGGAGGGCGTGGTTACGTGCGAGCTGCCGTGGGACACAATGTATTCAAATTGAATATTGGTTGTCAGGGTAGCAGCTGCCCTGTCTCCGAAGTACGGAGTTGACGCTGGCTACAGTTTCAATAAACAACCCAAGTTGTTTTTTGAAGCTGCAGCAGCGTCACTGGTACCTCGGCAGCCAATGAAATCATTCTTGAGAATGATTTCAAGACTGCAACTTCGATCCCTAACCTCAGGTCTGTAGCCCCGCCCCCTCCCCGCCTCCTCAACTCCTGAAAAAGTCTGCTGGGGAGGATGAACACACATCGCCCAGCAGACTGCCGCCCTCCCTCCAACTCCTGCCTCTGGCACCCTGAACGAGGCCTTACTCAAGAAACTTGTACATACTAGACATACAAAATACTCCAAAATATTTGTGTACAGAAAAGGAAAAAAATGGAATTAAAAAAGACCAATGGTGGGAAACAAAGCCAAAAACAAGATACACAAGTAGCCAGCATCGTTACATTGCAACAGGATATGCCGAGCGTACCAGTGGGAGAAACATCCCATGGTTTAAATCAACACACATTCACAGCTAGCTCAAACTCCCACACCCACCACATAATGAATATATATTTATGTCAACCAGAGAGCTACTGAGCGTGGCAATGGTATACAACAAGAGACAGGGGGTGCCCAATGCTACATCCCATTGACAAAACATATATGATGAAAAGTATAAAGTAAAATACTTCAATAATAATAATATTAAATACTTGGTTATTTAGTTAACCCTTTGGCCAATAACCAAGTATTTAATAAAATGTGTAGGACCTGCATTAATTTGGTTATACCTTGACGTTGGTATGCAGGCTTATTACGCTTTGGCCAAAGGGTTAACTAAATAACCAAGTATTTAATATTATTATTATTGAAATATTTTACTTTATACTTTTCATCATATATGTTTTGTCAATGGGATATAGCATTGGGCACCCCCTGTCTCATGGTTTAAATCAGCAAGGTGACGGGGCATTTGCATTATCTTACATGTGGGAATTCGACAGCGTACGCAATAATGTTGGCTACATTGAATAATATATATACTGTGGGCTCTCCATTCATGTTAATTCACACTGATACACATACACACTCTTTCATCACTTGCTTTCAGGAACCTTTTGACACCTTCAGCCATAAAACACATCCACACCGGGGGAAGGTTTATACTAAATGCTGTTTATAGTATAGCACTGTTTATACTATAGCTTTTGCTTGCTTCATTCATTGTAACATCGCCGGAAGAAGAGATCAGTGTATCTCAAAAGCTCGCACAAATAAAAGCATTTCGTTAGCCACAGAACGGTATCATCTATTTATTTTTTGATTATTGAAGCTCGGCTAACACGGTACTGATACATATATATATACATATACATATATATTATATATATATATATATATATATATATATATATATATATATATATATATCTGCTTTAAATATATACAAATAGAATCACATTTTTGCACATGAAAAAAAAATGGTTTGTGGGGAGATTATTATCTGTCTATAAAGCCACACAAATGTTACACACCTCTAGATGAAAAAGTACTATGAATAACATTATTAAACATGAACAGTAATCAAATTATACTGCCCTATAATATCATCATCACTGTAACTTGAGGACTCAGGAAATCATACTGATAAAAATAAAATGCTGTTCAAAGGGACACTTGGAGATCTTGGCAACAGAGAAGCTTTCTGTAAATTAATTAACAATAGCAAATCTTCCAGACTGTTACATATGGCTGTAGCCAGGGTGACGCAAGACAAAAGCCCCTTCGCACAGGCGAAAGCCATTATCTTGAAGGATTGGAGTTTATTTTATGGTGCCAGCACATTCCCTTTTTGTAAATGAAGCCGAGTATAAAATGTACAGTAAGTGCATAAAAGGCATTTTTTACACAGCATCACTATGCGTTGTATGCTCCTAGACACAGAAGTGCTTTCGAGATTAGCAGAGTACAGTGAATGTCAGGGTAGACCTTTCCGTACTTGAGCACGCACACAAGTGTATACACAATATACAGTTTTAATGTAGGTATATTACAGAGACTTTTTTTTTACCTGTGTATAAGGTGCCGGTAGCAGCTCTGCAGGTTTAAACGTTCTGGTCAAATGGGCCAATAAGAGGTCGCAAGGGATGACAACAAAGCTACCTATTGGTATGGGGGAGCTTTAAATCCGCCATTTCAATAGCCCCATATAGCCTAGTTTGAGCAGCTGCCGGCACCCCCTATGGAGGTATCTCGGGAAGCGGGGGAGTGGTCCCCAGTGCTGAAGTTAACAGTTTTGTATATATATATATATATATATATATATATATATATATATATATATATATATATATATATATATATATATATATATATATATATATATATATATAGTGCAGAATAAATGAGTTCTTCAGTATTCGGTGATACCTTTTTTATTGGACTAACAATTTATGTCATAGGACAAGCTTTCGAGAGTTCTCCTCACTTCTTCAGGTCGAGCAATACTGATATACAAAGGAATCTATGGCTAAAACAGCTGTATATCAGTATTGCTTGACCTGAAGAAGAGAGGAGAACTCTCGAAAGCTTGTCCTATGACATAAATTGTTAGTCCAATAAAAAAGGTATCACCCCCGGAGGGGATGAGGGACAGTGGACAGGAGGAGGGGAGGGGGGAGGGACAGTGGACAGGAGGAGGGGAGGGGGGGAGGGACAGTGGACAGGAGGAGGGGAGGGGGGAGGGACAGTGGACAGGAGGAGGGGAGGGGGGGAGGGACAGTGGACAGGAGGAGGGGAGGGGGGGAGGGACAGTGGACAGGAGGAGGGGAGGGGGGAGGGACAGTGGACAGGAGGAGGGGAGGGACAGTGGACAGGAGGAGGGGAGGGGGGGAGGGACAGTGGACAGGAGGAGGGGAGGGGGGAGGGACAGTGGACAGGAGGAGGGGAGGGGGGAGGGACAGTGGACAGGAGGAGGGGAGGAGGGAGGGACAGTGGACAGGAGGAGGGGAGGGGGGAGGAACAGTGGACAGGAGGAGGGGAGGGGGGAGGGACAGTGGACAGGAGGAGGGGAGGGGGGGAGGGACAGTGGACAGGAGGAGGGGAGGGACAGTGGACAGGAGGAGGGGAGGGGGGGAGGGACAGTGGACAGGAGGGGAGGGGGGGAGGGACAGTGGACAGGAGGAGGGGGGAGGGACAGTGGCCAGGAGGGGAGGGGGGACAGTGGACAGAAGGAGGGGAGGGGGGAGGGACAGTGGACAGGAGGAGGGGGGGGACAGTGGACAGGAGGGGGAGGGGCAGTGGACAGGACGGGGGGGCAGTGGACAGGAGAGGGAGGGCACACACAGTGTAACACACACACACACAGTGTAACACACACACACACAGTGTCCCACATACACACACACACACAGTGTCCCACACACACAGTGTCCCCCACACACACACACAGTGTCCCACACACACACACACAGTGTCCCACACACACACACACAGTGTCCCCCCCACACACACACACACACACACACACACACACACAGTGACACACACACAGTGAGACACACACAGTGAGACACACACACACACACACGTCACCTCTCCTTCCGGCCGCCGCCATCTTAGTTAGTCCGCGAGGGAGGAAGGGGGTCCTTCCGGGCGCCGCCATCTTAGGTGCCGCGTGGCAGGTGCAGGCTGCCTGCCCACTGCCTGTCGGAGCACCGGGGGGGAGGTGAGCGGAGCACCGGGGGGGAGGTGAGCGGAGCACCGGGGGGGGAGGTGAGCGGAGCACCGGGGGGGAGCTGAGCGGAGCACCGGGGGGGAGCTGAGCGGAGCACCGGGGGGGAGCTGAGCGGAGCACCGGGGGGGAGCTGAGCGGAGCACCGGGGGGGAGCTGAGCGGAGCACCGGGGGGGAGCTGAGCGGAGCACCGGGGGGGAGCTGAGCGGAGCACCGGGGGGGAGCTGAGCGGAGCACCGGGGGGGGAGCTGAGCGGAGCACCGGGGGGGGAGCTGAGCGGAGCACCGGGGGGGAGCTGAGCGGAGCACCGGGGGGGAGCTGAGCGGAGCACCGGGGGGGAGCTGAGCGGAGCACCGGGGGGGAGCTGAGCGGAGCACCGGGGGGGAGCTGAGCGGAGCACCGGGGGGGAGCTGAGCGGAGCACCGGGGGGGAGCTGAGCGGAGCACCGGGGGGGAGCTGAGCGGAGTACCGGGGGGGAGCTGAGCGGAGCACCGGGGGGGAGCTGAGCGGAGTACCAAGGGGGAGCTGAGCGGAGCACCGGGGGGGAGGTGAGCGGAGCACGGGGAGGTGAGCGGAGCACCGGGGGGGGGGGGAGCTGAGCGGAGCACCAGGGGGGAGCTGAGCGGAGTACCGGGGGGAGCTGAGCGGAGAACCGGGGGGAGCTGAGCGGAGCACCGGGGGGGGGAGCTGAGCGGAGCACCGGGGAGAGACACGGGGAGAGGAGGAGGTGCGCGCGGGTCACGATGACTTGGATTTCAGGCTGATGTTCGGGGAGGAAGAGGCGGAGCCTCCGGGACCGGCGGGTAAGAGACCGGGAGATGTGCTGCTAACACTGTGAGCCCCACAACACCCCCCACCCCCCTACCGTGTGTGTCTGTGTGTGTGTCTGTGTCTGTGTGTGTGTGTGTCTGTGTGTCTGTGTGTCTGTGTGTTTGGACCTTTGGCCCGTCACTCCGCCTCAGGCCAATGAGAGGTGTGCGGGGGTGGGCGGGCCAAGGGACCAATGAGATTTCCCCTAGGGACAGAGGCCATGCAGGCAGGCATACAGTGCTTTCACAAATATAGTATAAGATATAAGATATAAGATATATATATATATATATATATATACATATATATATATACACACACATATATATACACACACACACACACACATTCAACATTTTAAAAAAATGGAAGCAGGAATGCTGCTTTAAGATACCTAGCCGAATAAACTGCTCTAAATAACTATTCTAAGCCCTTAGCAGAATTTCAGATTTATACCGTAATTAAAAAAAAAAATATATATATATATACTTCATTTAAAGTATCAAAATTGGTTACTATGAGACTATATCACATCTCAACCATACCACTTTGGTAAGAGCTATGCCAATGGAAACAATTCAAAACGTCAGTGGAAAACAGCCAGAAAAAAAGGTCGAGGTCCAGTCAACAAAAGAAACTGTTTATAACGTGAAGCAATCATGCAATGTGAACACTATGTTGAGTACAGTTCTGTATACCAGTTGTGCCTCGTGCCACTGGCTTGAAGCAGCTAAATATTTAGACATTATTGCTGTTCAGTGGATATGGCAAATGCAGTTGAGAGAATGTTTTAGCTGCAGGTATCAGACACAATATTGTATTCCCTCTAAAACAGAGGTGGTCAACTCCAGTCCTCAAGGGTCACCACCAGGTCAGGTTTCAAGGATATCCTTGCTTCAGCACAGGGTGCTCAATCAGTGGCTCAGTCAATGAGTGCTGAAGCAGGGATAACCTTAAAACCTGACCTGTTGGTGCCCTTGAGGACTGGAGTTGGCCACCCCTGCTCTGAAACATGTGGAATGAATGGACTTACATGCACTCCTGCCTCTAAGTTACCCTATGACTTACAGTACAGCTATACACCGGGATTCAGTAAAGTGTGTCTGTTTGAGCTCTAACGCACGGAAGCTGCCATTGACTTGCCTGATCAGTACTAGAGTACTTTAATGAATAACCCCGAGATTGTAATCTCCTTGGATCATGGTTGTATTGTGTCTATAAATCATTGTTTAATTGGTAAACATAAAACACACACGTGTACCTACTGTCCCGGCCAGCTTTATTCTAAAGCTTGCCGGGTTAAATTCGGGCCAACCGCTGGGCTTTTCCCCGATTTGAATCGGAGTTTCCCGCGCGGCGGCCGCTTCAATAGATAAGCGCTAATGGCGCTTATTATTGAAAGCGCCCGAGGCGCGTGAAAACCAGCCGAAAACGGCCTAAGATAGCCGCGCCGTCCGCGGGTTAAAAATACCCGCGTAGAAAGCCGCATTAGATTAAAGCGGGCTGCCACTGTATAGCCAAAACTGCCTTATTTTTTTGTGTCATGGTATTTTCCAGTTCTATAGAGAAGAGTAGAACAATGCATCTCTTATTACAGCAAGTTAAACAGCAATACAGCTGCCTTGCAACCTTTTTATTATTTTCTAATTTGTATATGCAATGCATGTAACAATATATACTTCTACATTCTTGCCTAAGCTGGGTAATGGTGTACCTAACATAATGGCTTCCTTTCAATTTCAATCAAGCCTTCAGTCAGTGTAACTAAGAAACTACAATGTATCCTGATATTACTAATGTAACATTAGCTATTGTTACAGTTTATACTTCAAACTGCTGGGAATATTACTAACAAATTATCCAAAAGTGGAAAGTGTTGCAAAAATCTTGCGCTGCTGGGGAGGTGGCTAAAGCCTGCTAAAGAAATCAAAGGATGCTTTAAAACTCATTAAAAATGCATTAAAAGTTGAATAGAAAATAAAAATTATTATTATTTTTTTTAAACACCATAAGATTTTACGTTTTGCTGCTTTAATAAACTACTGATCTAACTGAAAGTGAAAATCAATAGCATCGTATAGAAAAGAACAAAACTGGGGGCCAAGAAAAAGGGTAACATAAGAAAATATTTCAAAATAAGAGAATGTAGTTTGAGTTATTAATTAAATAAGACTAAGTGGCAAGAGATCAGTGATAATATAAACCAATACAATAACTAAATAAAAAGGACATTAATAACAGGCAAAAACACTTAAAGTAGCACATAAAAATGGTAGATCAATTAAGCTTTATATACATTTTATGGCAATGATTTTCACATTACATATCATAACAAATCTTGCTGTGCTACACGTAAAGGAAGCACTAATCTCAATGTAACCGTTTTAATGGTACCATCATTGCATAGCACATTAACCAAGGGCAGGCTCCTCATTTGTCAGGACAAACGGGTTCCATCACCACAGGTATGACATTCACAAATAAAGGATAAGAATTTAAAAAAAAAATAACAAATACTTACAATTCAAAGACCATATAGAGCATTCCATCGGAGCTGTACGTCTCTAGGAGTTCGACAATGTGCGGATGCTTTAGCATGTGACATATACTTGCTTCTCTCTTCAAATCTGCAAATACAGAAAGAATAAGTAAACTCGACAGAAATGGTTCCCAACCTTTCTTGCATTGTGCCCCCCCTCTAGAAAATATTTGTTCCTCTAACCCCAAATAAATAAATGTGATTGCCTACTCAGACTATAGTCAATAAAACAGTTTGACTGTTCCCAGGCAGTATAGTAAGTACCCTGAGTTTGTGGGGGGAAACACACGCGTAATAAGGGCCCAAACTGCAACACAGTGTGTGCGGACAGCATGGGTGGCAAAGCTGTCAATCACTGTGGGAGCTTCCAAATTCACGTCCCCACAATGCGTTGCTGGTGTGGATGCAAACTATTGTGGGGAGCGACTTTGGCAGTACCTTCAGTAAAGGACAGGTACACCAACCATGCTAAGGTGCAGATTAGAGCCTTACTAAATGTGCAGTCCTCACTCAGGCTCAGGAACCCTATACACTGTCTGGGATGCGCCATTACAGATTTTATTTGGTGAATCCCGAAACACGTCACAAACCCCTAAGTGCTCCCGAATCACCTATTGGGTATCTCTGCTATACAGAAACACGCTGAAATAATAAAAGCAGCAGCAGCAGCAATAAACAAAAATTTTAATTGCTCTGCATCTTATATAGACTGGTCATGCCTCTGTTTTGAAGTTAATCTTTTACATTTTACCATCATGGAGACACCATTATTGTAGACCGTACTTTTCCATAACATCTCTATTTGGGATCTAAAACCAGAAAATCTTGCTAATCCTCATCTTTGGAACTGCACATCTCTGCCTTAACACCTCGCGTGCCCCATGACACGGTTTGGCACTCCAAGGGCCCCAAGATGTAGCACATCATGGGCTTTTTGCTTGTTTTCTATTTTTTTGTCATAAGTGATACAGTGATCACATGATCACTCTAGTGCCGCCACCCTATGGCACTCAAAGGGTTAAAGGTAGACTGCACCATCTAAAAAAGATATTTAAATAAAGTTATGGAAAATATCTACATTAGTACTATAGAAGATGTAAATTAACTTAAAATAGAGATATCCTTATTTTTATCTTGGGAGGCGGTCATCTATAATGTGTGGTGTCATTTGTGACATTGGAGCGCTGTGTATTAAGACCATTAGCATAGTGTTAACATTATTGCAGGATTACATTGCATTCCTCATTGTATATAAATCCATCTGCTGCCTAAACCCTCTCATTCACTGTCCCACACCTCTGGAATGCCCTTCACCTCCTGATCGGACAAGCACCCTCTCTCACAACCTTTAAGGCCCACCTTAAAACGCCCCTCTTTAATTAAGCATTTGGGTAGTTGCCTTGGCAGATACTATACATCTCATATGCAGCTATCATAACACCCTCCTACTAGCTTTAACTTGTCGCTACTAACCTTAGACTTAGCTCTTCAGAGCAGCGACTTCCTATTGCCTACTTTTATGTATGAAAAGATTATTCCCGTTAGGTCTCCACATGTATTACTGCTGTAAAGCGCTATGTACATGGAAGGCAATATACAAATAAAAATACATATCACATTTGATCTAAATGTCCTTTTAGTTAACACAGGTTTATAATGTTTCTATAACCAATTGTGGTGACCGTACCGCTCAGACTAATACAAAATCAATGATAGCATATAACAGGGTGCAATAGGACAAATAGTCATCGTTTTAAAAGAGTAGGTTCAAGAAGAACCCAGAAAAGGTCCTATATCAAGCACTCGCTCTGGAAAGAAGGAGGTGGAGAATTACTCCATGAGATGCAACATATATCTACAAATGGTATATTGATCAGAGGCTAACCATCAGCTGACATATAGAATTCATATATGTCCACCTAGGACTAAAAAGTGAAAAAACAAGAACATTTCAATCACTTGTTTTGAATGTCACATATTAGGGGATCCTGGGATATATAGTTTAATTAATTATTATGACCTGTATTAACCTATGGGGCAGATCATGTAGGGGATCACATTTCTATATCACTGATCGAACACACACACACACACACACTACTACTACTACTACTACTACTACTACTTTATTATAGTGGTCTTTTAACCAATTTATTACTGGATCTATATTGACTTTATGGGTAAATCCTTTCGTTTATTGCACAATCCTACATCACGTTTAACTTTCTTGTATTACTATTATAAATATAAATATAATATTAATTAATTTTGTTTATTCATGAGTCGGGGATTGATGACATCATGACGGTGACATCCTGAAGTGCTTTGTGCGGCAGCAGACCCTTACATGGCATGTATTGCAGCTATTATCGGGCACACAGATTACACCTTGACACATTGTACACATGATACATTAATTACGACAACATTACATCATCGGACAGTGTATAAAATGTGTTTCATTGTGTCTGCCCTATATACGTGTTATACTTCGTATGGCTGCTAACATCATTATAGCGCTGCTAGTTTTACGTAGCGCTTTTACAGAGACATTTGTCCCTTAGAGCTTACAATCTATGTTTTTGGTGCCTGAGGCACAGGGAGATGACGTGACTTGCCCAAGGTCAAAAGGAGCCAACACCAGGAATTGAACCAGGTACCCCTGCTTCAAACTCAGTGCCAGTCAGTGCCACTCCTCTCTATATATAGATAGAGTTTGGGTACCATAGATTGCCTTATTTGTGTATGTATAGGATGTTTATTTCCTACAGTTCTCTGTGCTTTATATATGAGAGATATCATCTGTATGTGTATTTATGTAGAGATACAGGTGTATATGGGTTACCGTTTCTCTATGTGGAGTTATAGGTCTTTCCTAGAGATATATATACAATACTTACCTTTTTGCTGCTGCACTATTTTGTTTTGATGTGATTTTGATATATTTTCTGTTTACCTCTATCACCTTATTTACCGCATAGGTGATTATTCTATTAGGAATATGAGGTATACAGTATATCTATCACATGTGTTTTGGCGTTTGCCTCTTATGAGGATTTTTAGTACACCACACATATGTTCACTTGTTTATTAATGATGTTTATTAAAATGTTATTGTTTTTTCACTTTTTAGTCTTAGGTGGACATATATGAATTATATATGTCAGCTGATGGTTAGCCTCTGTAGATGTGTAGAGATATTTTGCATCTCATGGAGTAATTATCCACCTCCTTTCCACAGCGAATGCTTGATATAGGACCTTTTCTGGGTTATTCTTGAACCTACTCTGTTATAATGTTTCTAACAAGTTACAACGTTTTTTTAATTAAGCAATACACTTCAGACTTCAGTGTCATAAGTGATATCTCCATTTTAAAATGGCTAAATCCAGACTCCTGATAAATATTAGTGTTATCAAAATGTTATTGTAAATACAGGCAGTCCTCGATATCCGACGTTCCGCTTACCGACGAACACGTTATTCGATACCACCCAATGCAGTTTCGGACACATTATCTGACGTCGAATTTGCGTATTCGACGGTCACCGGCGCCGATTAACATTGGACCCGCTTTCCGATGGTCCGTTTACCGACGGCGATTTGAGGAACGCATTCCGTCAGATAATCGAGGACCCCATTGTATTGTTTTCTCTAAGCCTAGGATATTAATCATGTTAAAGTTTCCATTTTTCACACAATCGCTTGACTAAATGGTACGCTCTCTGCTTAAAACCCTTATATTTTAAGCATCACATTATTTAATATATTCAGTGCAGTGGTTTATCTGCACCAAAACACAACAACATTTTGGGGGATAAACACACCCTTGAACAACATATGGGACAGGTTTTGGAGAACTAAACCAAGGCGACCTTGAATTCAGAATTTCACCAAAAAGGTTATCTGAATGCCAGCCAATACTAGTACTACGGCCTGGATTTAATAAGCTCTGATAAGGTGTATCAAAGCTAAATTCCATTATCCAGCTTCTTGATTTCCCCCGCCACCAACCCCCCCAAT
Source organism: Ascaphus truei (assembly GCF_040206685.1). Classification (NCBI taxonomy): domain Eukaryota; kingdom Metazoa; phylum Chordata; class Amphibia; order Anura; family Ascaphidae; genus Ascaphus; species Ascaphus truei. The sequence continues at coordinate 164,541,033 of NC_134485.1, forward strand.
AAATTCTTCTCAGTCTAGCCGAGTGATTCCCATCGTTTTGTGTTTGGAGAAACCCTTTAAGTATTTAGAAAAATCTCAGGGAACACCTATCTGGCTGACACGTAAGGCCGCACTTATAGTGCTGGCGACTTTGCATCAAAACAAATGTATTGACGCCGTCGCGTGCGCTTATAGTAGGAGCAACAGGATGGCGCGATAGCTTGGTCGTGATCTCTGGAAGTCACTTCAATTTGATTTTTCCAGCAACAGCAGCATGACGTCAGTGTCGCCGGCACTATCAGAGCGGCCTTAGGTTACTTTCACACCTCAAGAGCCCCCTCTATTTCCCACCCTCAACCCATGTATTTCTCTCTCCCCTCCATCTCACTCACTCACGCTCCCCCCCCGCCTCACATGTATTTATTTCACCTGCATCTCACTCTTACTCCCTCTTTTCCTCACTCTCTCCCCCTCTCTGCTCTCACTCTCCCCTACCTTTAATTAATTACCCCACTCTCACTCACTACCCCCCACAAAATACATACCAAAAAGCCCCACCCCCCTAAATACATGTAACCCCATCCTGCAATACATAATAAAAATACCCGCTGTGACAGTGAGGGGGTAACCAGGCTCAATAATAAAGGTTAAGCCCACTTGGTTACCCCTGATCCGTGTGTAAAGGTCCTAGAGCGTCAGCTCTTGGACACAGCTGTCGTATATGTTTCACTGAGACTATGTAATAATTATGTGACAATTTAATATTTTCTGTTTTTTGCCTTTCCATGGGGTGCTGGGCAGTGGAGCTCGCAAGGCTATAAGTTTAAGGGTGGGTTTTGCTGAGAATTTTTAATAAGATTGTTGCTATATAGCAGGGTTCCCGAGTTATGGGACACCCCAGGGATGTACCCGGGAATCAGGTAAGATTCTCGGGTACATTGAAGCACAGTTCTCCAGCAAAATCCTACCCTGGAAACGTTCTTGCGACTCACTGCCAGGGCTCCCTGCTTTAGCACAGGCTGGAAAAGTAAAGCGGACATGGGGGATCACGGTATCCCCAGAACAGTCCCAGGGTCCCTAGTATAAAGTGGGATACCCAGACTACGCCCAAAAACCCTGAACCTGGTATAACCTCCAGCTATGTTCAAAAACTGTGAGGTTTTTTATTGTGTGGGTACCGTAAAGTCAGGGTTCTGCAGTATGCCAGCAATAAGGCTGATAAGAATAGGGAACATATATTTTTAGTCTATCCCTGCCACCGGAACAGAAGACTTCTACCAGTAAAACACACAGACACATAAGCAAGAGTTTTTATTTAATAAATGTGAATGCTTATAACCATGTATATCTGTGAATGTGGGAATCCAAGTCCATGGATTCGAGAGACCAGATGGCTACCAAGCTTGTTACCACTGGGTCTGCTCGAAGCCCGGAGTTGAAAGGCTCAGGGTTGCCAAGGTGTTAGAACAGGAGGATTACTGCAGTTATACTTGAGTACCTCCGTCCTAGGCTAAAAAAGGGCTATCCGGCAACCATTTGCCCTGCCCCAGACTCTGCAGAGACTGGATAGCGGGTGGGCTCGATATGCTAAGAGGCTGAGGTGCAAGGTTGCATGCCCCTTAGAGTCCAAATCGGTGCCCACCCGGATTTAGAATACCGGCAAATCGGTGATAGCCTGGCAGGAGAATTCCCACGCGCTGATTGGTTTAATTAGTTTCTGAATGGGACTCTGAAACCCATAAGAAACCTTGAAGCCAATCAGGACCCGAGATTCCAAGCACCAAACCATCAGCGGCACCACCAGCACTCCACGCTCTCTCTCAGGCTTTGAGAGTTTGAGATTGGCATTTGTGACGGAGGCGTGGCCACGCCCCCGCCGGCGGTTCAGCCAATGAGGGCAAACCAGCCGCTGGACGTCATGGCCACGCCCCCGCAAACCTACCGCCCCACCCCTTCCCGTCACAAACTTTCTCTCTCCCCTCAGACCGCAGGCTAGCGCTGTGCATGCGCCGCCCCCCCGCCGGGCGCGTGTCACAGTGCTGACTGAGGACTCAGCCTAAAGCCGCGCTGATTACAGATGCAGGGGGTATAGAATGTCAATAGGAGAGTGTTCTGTCTTTTTTTTTTCCATTTTATTTCCTACTGAGTGCGAATAGCCGAGCTGTTATGAACACTGTAATGTCAGTAGGTTTCTATGCCTTTATTCACTAGAAAAGCATCATAAAGTCTTATAGCTCAGTGGTTATGCTCCAGGCCATTAGCAGAGTGGACCAGGGTTCGATTCCTGGCTGGGGTGTTTATTTTTTTCCATTTTATTTCCTAAAGAGTGCGAATAGCCGTGCGGCTATTTGCACTCAACTGTGAATATCCACTGCCCATATTTATATCTGTACAATTTGACTTTGAAGACAATGCAGGTACCTCTAAACAAAGATGACATCTTTTATTATCTTTGGGAATATTTTACAAGTTAAGTCCTCTCACCAATCCTACTTGCTATGTACACAACTTCAACCTTTTGTAGAACAGGCTTGTACATACTGTACACTCAGAGACAAAATGTTGCCATTGAAATACTATGTTGACAAAAAACAGAATCAACATGAATGAACTCTCACCCTGTGCTATTTCTGTGCCACTGAGCAGACATGTTTCAATGTGCCTATAAGAGGTGATTTGTAGAACTTGTACATTGTTTATATTTGATATTTGAACCATAAAAATAGAGTATGAAGGTGGAGAGAGGTTTGATATGGCCATTTATTCCACCAGCTAGCAAACAAAATAAAAATAAAAACTTCCTGAATTATTTCAGTGCACACTATAAATTCTTTATCTGTAGTGGTACTGCAAATGTCACTCGTGTCCTAGCTTGTTCGGCTACTCTGTTCTTTTGGGATCTATAAATCATCCCCTTCTTACAGTCACAACGACAGCCAAATATATAGGTAATAGATCAAATCCCCGCTGTGCAGAAAGCATCAGGATCATGCCCGAGTTGGCTGCATTTGTTTCACAGTATCACAACATGCATGAAGTCACAAGTTGAAGCCTGCAGCATTCAACTGAATAAGGGGAATCGTGCTTCCGACACAGCCTATTATAGGACTTCAGAGCTATCCAAAACATTTTTTTTTTCAAAGACATCCAATAAAACAAAATCACTGCACTCACCAGTCTTCATGGTAAGAAATCTTTGACTTTTCCCTAATGCACATTTGTTTTACTTGGTCTTCACTGGCAGATTTCTATAAATTTGTTAAGATAGATGCTGTCGCGCTTTAATTTATTTCAATTATTGTGCAAGTCTTCCAAAAAATTAAGTTCAGGCAAAAATCTGTTTGGGTGCCACTGCAAAAGACATTCTTTACAAGTCTCTGAACTCGTTCATTTCAGCAACATCACACATTTTGTTTTTCTCAAACGGAACATTTAAAAATGTTAATTTGTATTCCTTTTGTAACTCGTAATGTGTTTAAGAGGAACTCCAAGCGGGATAGATAGAGATATATATATATATTTAAAAAAATAAATAAAATTTAAACGTGTTTGAAGCAGGAGTTCTCCGGAGCTGAACCCCATTAATGTAACCTCCGTGGACCCCGTTTCCAGAGATACAAGCCCTCACAGGGTGTACTTGTAGCTGCTCCGGCTCGCTGGGATTGATGCAATGGCCACTTTTCAAAGCTCCCGCACCCTGCTAGCCAATAGGAAGCTGTGACGTAATGAGGCTCAGCTTCCTATTGGCACATCGATGCGGGTGCTTTAAAATTTTGCCGGGATACTAGCACCCCCATTGGAGCTCTATCTCGGGATGCTGGGGGTCCCTGAGCTGAATCCAATGTTAAAAAATTATTTTAAAAAAGTGCCTGAATTGCTCTTTAATTGGGGGTCACACAATATACGTCTCTTAGACCTCATGACATAAAGGGGAAACAAATATAGGTCGATCATTTAACGCTCTATATACAATGCACAGTATCGTATATCTGAATTCAAGCAGTGGAATTTTCATGTCTCCCCTTTTCTCTCTCACACCCAGAGAGACAGACATAGGGAACATAGAATTGTATCTGTCATGGTGAGAGGCAGCATAAAAGAAATTGGATACAGAGAGTGGACATAATGTGCTACAGTGAAAAGAGGTTAGCCAACACCTTAGTGCAAGAGAGCCATAGCACCCTGCTGACACAGGACGTGAATGACCATTACGTTAATCTACCTCCACCTTGTACTCTACTCTGGTTTTCCCTCCCTGTCAACATGCAAAACTCTCACGTTCAACCTAACTACTGTACCATTTTTTTAAATCATTTTAATGAAACCATCCAAAATGATTCCACAACAGTACCAATGCAAACACACACAGATCGTGCATACTAATTTAGTACCTATATTATCAGTAATCTTTCATTCATGATAAGCTTTCTGCTCTCTTTATTTAGTGATTAAAAGTTTTCTAATCATACCAAATGAAACCAACTTTCGCATACTTGACATAACAAACCTGTATTATTTATCCAAGTGATGGCACAGATCACAAATATTTTCCAGACAGAGGGATTTGCTAGGACTTGCACAAGAGGGGATACTTTGGTGTGGTTTGGAAACTTAAAATGCTTTGGCCAAAGAATTTAACTAAATGACGATCACTTATGAAAAGAAAATCATAAGTATTTAACTATAATATTTATAGCGTACATAGACATTCGCGGGCTCCCGGGCAAAAAAATTATAATTTCAGGCTCCCATTAATATTAGGAACAGGGAAGGAAAAACGAAGCACTGGTTCCACTGGGGTAAAAATAAACACAGAGGTGCGTTCCCACAATAAAAGTTTTAATGGATCAAACGCACAAAAACAGACCACCTACGCGTTTCGGGCTTGTGGCCCTTTATCAAGGTGAATAGAAATACCTAAACGAGTGAATTTAAATACCTGGTTTCAGCGTTGGCGTGACAAATCCGCCGCCACTTCCTGGTTCCAGGAGAAGAGTGACGCAGGACGTGACGCGGGACGTGTGACGTCAGCGCGTTCGGGACATATCAATAAAACAAACTTTATTTAAACAGAAAAAAAATAAACAAAATAACACTCCTTTGTATGAATGAAGAAACGTTACCTAGACATTAAAACATAATTAAAAACAAATATGAACAATGGAATAAACTAATCTCATGAGCAAGGGTGAACAATTGCTTCATTCATAGATTGAGCAAATTCTATATCTGCTAAAACCCACAGTTCAGAGTTCAATATGAGTGACATATGTCAACCTGGAAGAATCTGTATATATATATATATATATATATATATATATATACAGACATAATAAAGGGCAATAGTGTATTTCATGACATAAAGGAATACAATAAATTGCCACTTAATTGACAGAGGATGGTTTCCAGGTTGATTAAACATTGCCATCATTCACCATACAGATTATACAAATAATTAATTATTAGAAAAAACTATAATTATATCTTCCTACTGAATGGATATTGGCAAAGTATAGGACAATCAATGTTTAACATATGGTATGATTTCATTAAAAATATTTTTACAAGTTAAATTCACAAAATAATTAAATCAAGCATACATATATTGCTATACCATAAGTTGAGCATAAGTTGCAGAGTTGGTAAAAATTTACAAATAGAGTTCACAAGGCAATTCAGTTGAGCATAAATATTTTGTTATGTTGTAATTAGACTTATATTATAGTTCGACTAAACATAAGTACAATATTGTTGATAATAACTATATATATATATATATATAGAAAAGTTTAACTAAACATATCTAAGAGCTCAGATGGTAACGATATATATTGAAAAAGGCAGGTACCTATCTCATGAGATAGGGGAGAGAAGAAGAAATGGCAAGTTTACAAAAATCAATTTAAAATTTAATTGATTAACCATTTCTAGAGCAGGAGCGGTCCAAGATCCCAATCAGAATTAAGACCATTTGGAATGCGTGTATTTAAAGTAAAAATCCAAAATAGTTCTCTCCTGTCTAGAATGCCATTTCTGTCTCCACCTCTAATGGGACATGGTATATGCTCTATACCTGTGTATGAAAAGTTATTCACATTACCCATACTGCAGTTAGTGAAATGAAATGAAACAGGGTGATTAACATCTTTTTTTATAATTAGGCGTAAGTGCTCGAGTATACGAACTTTCAAAGCTCTAATCGTTCGGCCTATGTATTGTTTGCCGCAACCACATGTGAGTAGGTAAATTACATATGTGGTGTTGCAATTTATAAAGGATGTGATGTTATAACTGTTCCCTGTACTGGTGGAGGAGAATTCAGATTTTGATGACATATACTTGCAAGATTTACATTTTAAGCACTTAAAACATCCCTTTGGCAGATTAGAGACCAATTTCTTTGTGGTAAATAGACTTGGTGACACATTAGAAATTGTTTTTGCTCTTCTGTACACAAATTTGGGACCCTCATTGTAGACATGCTGTAAAACAGGATCAGCGGCTAGTACAGCCCAATGTTTTTTCACAATGCTTTTGATTTGATTTGCTTGTGTAGTATATTGCATAATAAACATTGGGGATTGTGAGAAAGAGTTGTTTCTTTTTTTGTTCTGTATTAATATAGACCTATCCATTTCGTTAACTTCTTTGAACGCATTATTCAAATCTGAGCGTAAATAACCTCTGGCCTCAAAGCGGAACATAAGATCCATCGATTGGTTAAGAAAGTCTTCTGAATTGGTGCAGATTCTTTTTAACCGGATCAATTGACCTTTGGATATGCTTTTTAGTAGGGACTTAGGGTGGCAGCTGTCAGCACGTAAGAAAGTGTTCCGTGAGTTACTTTTGCGATAAACATCTGTATTAATATTCATGAACATATCAATGGACAGATGTAAATCCAAATAATTTATATGGTGAAAATCATAGTGATAAGTGAAGTGCAAATTTAGGTCATTATTGTTAAAATAATCGGTGAATAAAATAAGAGTGTGTACATCCCCATTCCAAATAAAAATGAGGTCGTCAATGTACCTTTTATAAAAAGTGATAAAGTGTCTAAAAGGGTTGTTATCTCCAAACACGTGGACTGACTCCCACCAACCCAAGAAGAGGTTTGCGTAGGAGGGGGCAAAACTAGTACCCATTGCAGTACCACGTGTCTGGAGATAAAAAAACATCATCAAACATAAAATAATTGTGGGTTAATAAAAAGTGTATAGCACCCAAAATAAAAGTGCTCTGTGCTGGTGAAAATTTAGAGTGTTGTAAATAAAATCTGACAGCTGCCATCCCTTGTTCGTGCACAATGACTGTGTACAATGATGTGATATCCATTGTTAACCAAATAAAATTGTTTTCTCAATCGATGGGACCAAGTTGAGCCATGAGGTCTCCACTATCCTTTATGTGTGAGGGTAGTGATTGTACCATTCCCTGTAGGAAATGGTCCACGTATCTCGATACACCATCTCCCAAAGATCCAATGCTAGAGACTATAGGCCTCCCAGGAGGGGAGACCAAAGTCTTGTGGATCTTTGGGAGATGGTGAAAAATCGGGATAACCGGATAGGGACAAAATAGGAAATCAAGTTCCTTGGAGTCTAAAACACCCAATGTAGAGCCTTCCTCAAGGAGGGTTCTCAACTCTTTTAAGAAGACGGAGGTTGGGTCGCCACATAATTTGATATATAATGATTGGTCCTGTAGTTGGCGTAAGGCCTCGCTCTTATAAGTATCACAATGGCTCCTCCTTTATCCGCTCCTTTCACAATTATGGAGCTATTGGCCTTAAGGGAATTTAGAGCACTTCTTTCCATTTTTGTAAGGTTAGAAAGATTATTATACTTGAGGAGTGTGAGTTGGAATGTATACCCCTTATGCAACAAGGAAAGATCTCGCTCAATGAGTTGTTCAAACGTAGTTAAAAAAATTCCCTTTTATATGTGTAGGGTAAAAGATTGATTTACCCCTAAAGCCAGAAGCATGTCTGCCTGAAAAGATGGAAATATTTGTTGGATCGATATTGTCAATCTCTAAATCAGTGAGATCCTGTATACAACAATGTTCCTTGAATGTAAGAGATCTAATATTAGGTACTTCAGAAGGAGTCGCCCCCTCATCATCATCATCAATAATTACATCGGACTGAATTAAATTGTCTTTTTGACCAAAAAATCTTCTTAGTGTGAGCTTGCGTATGTATTTGTGTAAGTCCACTATGGTGTCAAACAATTTAAAGTTCGAATCGGGTGCGAATTTCAGTCCTTTGTCTAACACTGAAAGTTCAGCCTGAGTGAGAGTAATGCTTGACAGATTGATGATACCTGTTTCCTCAATTAGCAGTTCTTTTTTCTCTTCTGGGGGTTCTTTGGATTTTCTTTTTTGGCTCCTCCTTGTGCGTCTGAAGTATCTCGGTTTTTTGAAGATCCGAAAAAGGTTCTGGATTCATACTCGCCTTCCCTTTGGCCATTTTGATTGAATGTGGCGCCACCTTGATGAGCACCTTGTTGTTGGCTTCGATGGTCATAATTCTGATTATCTCTGTAATTAGAAGATGCTCCTTGGGAAAAAACATCGTTATCAGACATTTCCGATTCTGCGCTGGCTGAATTAGAGAAAGAGATGGTTTTTTTGAGTATGGATTTCTGCTGTTTCTTAGGTTTGTTAGATTTTTGGGGTGTAGAGGAATTTAATTTCTTTGATGGAAAGATTCTCTGCCAAACATAAACTTGGTTACGAAGGTAATCTAGTTTGTCCCTTTCAAACTTAGGCTGTTTTTTTGACATTACTTCTTTCTCCATACTTTTAATTTTCTTTGATAATGATAAATCCAATTCATTAAACCCCTCCATCTCTACGTATTGATGTAAGTCTTTCTGTAATATAGAGATTACTTTATCCAGGGCAATTTTTTCTTGTTTTTGATTAGATGATAAGATCCATTAAAGTAAAGGAGGAGGTGTCAAGGGTATCCTTCCATTTAGTTTCCGCTGTACATTCAAGTCAATCATTGTTTGCTGTGATTTTGGTTTAGAGCACCATGCAACTTCTTCCCATTAATATTAACATGAGCATGAAGAAGATTGGTTCAAACAGCCAAATCCAGTAAAAAAGCACCGATCAACTCACCAGGTTAATTGCAAAATTAAAAAACTTTTATTGTACTACATTAAAACCAAAAAACACAAACTAACCAGTGAGTGGGTAGTATTCCCCAAGTCCTAGACAAACTATTGTACCCATGGCCAATCCATCAGCGATCAAATTGATATCCCTAAATGTAAAGGATCTGCAAAATAATAGGAAAAGGAGGCTGGCTCTCTTAGAATTGAAAAGATCGGGGGGGAGACATAATTTTCCTTCAGGAAACACACTTCACAGCTCAGGACCCGCCTAAAATATTTCAGGGTACTTACCCAATGGGGTTTTACTCGTCATTCAGTAGTAAGAAACGAGGTGTAGCGATTCTTATCCGCCAGGGAACCCCATTCAATCTAGTAAAAACAGTAATGGACCCAGAGGGTAGATTCCTAGTGGTATATGGCTCACTTTCCGGTTCGGCGATCGCCCTGATCAACCTATATGCCCCAAATGAGAATCAGACGGATTTTCTAAAAAAAAGTTCTGGAGGGAGTCGACACGACGTACATGTCGTCTCTGATAGTAGGGGGTGACCTGAATATGGTTCTTAATCCCACGAGGACAGATCATGGGCCCCGGGCCGACCACACTCTGAAACTGGAAAAAAGTTCAGAGAGATATTGAAGGACTTCTCTTTGATGGACATTTGGAGAGCCCAGCATTAGAGACAAAAGGATTACACTTTTTATTCTAATCCTCACCAGACCTAATCGCGTATAGATTATTTCCTTGCTACCAAGAATATTCTGGAGGCCACCTCCAATTCAGATATTGGCCCGATCACATGGTCGGATCACGCCCCTATTACCCTGGCCCTAACCATCCCATTTGTGAGACTAAATTCGTATAATTGGAGACTTAATGACTCCTTACTAAATCACCCGGAGGTGGAGAAGAGAGTCAAAACAGCCCTTATAGACTATTTCAATCTGAATGTAGGATCAGTTACTTCACCAGCGGTACTGTGGGAAGCTCATAAAGCAGCAATCAGAGGTAACTTTATCTCGATTGCATCTCACAGGAAAAAATCTAAAGTAAAGATGCTCAAAGATTTGACAGACAAAATTATTAAATTGGAACAAGAAAATAAGCATAACCCCACCAGGAATGAACTGAGGCAAATTCAACTGGAAGAGGTAGAAAAAGCTCTTAAATGGACCAATCAGAGGTACAGCTAAACCCCGTTATAACGCGGGTCTCGGGGTCCACCCCGAGACCACCGCGTTACTAACGGGGTCGCGAGAAAAAAAAATGGCCGCCGCGCTTTAGCGCATATTCATCCCGCGGGACAGGAGATGGGAGCGGGCATGTCCCTCCGCTCCCCGCTTCCCCCTGTCACCGCGGGACAGGCCGCGGGGCAGGAGATGGGAGCGGGGATGTCCCTCCTGTCCCCGCTTCCCCCTGTCACCGCGGGACAGGCCGCGGGGCAGGAGATGGGAGCGGGGATGTCCCTCCTGTCCCCGCTTCCCCCTGTCACCGTGTGACAGGCCGCGGGGCAGGAGATGGGAGCGGGGATGTCCCTCCTGTCCCCGCTTCCCCCTGTCACCGCGTGACAGCCCGCGGGGCAGGAGATGAGAGCGGGGATGTCCCTCAGGTCGCCGCTTACCTCAGATCCCGCTGCCTGCATGGAGGTGGTAGCGGGGGGTTTCTTCTCCCCACCGCTGTCCCTGGCGCTCCCGCTGCCTGCGCGGGAGGAGGGGGGGGAGCGGGTGGTGGTGCTGGTCGCGGCCTTTCCTGTGCTCCGACCCCACCCCCCGTCTGTGTAGAGTGAGAGAGTGTGTGTGTGTATGTATATATGGGAGAGAAAGTGTGTGTGTGTATATGGGTGTGTGTATGTGGGTGTGAGTGTGTGTAAGTGTGTGTAAGTGTGTGTAAGTGTGTGTGAGTGTCTGTGAGTGTCTGTGAGTGTCTGTGAGTGTAAGTGTGTGTAAGTGTGTGTGAGTGTGCGTGAGTGTGCGTGAGTGTGCGTAAGTGTGCGTAAGTGTGCGTGGGAGTGCGTGGGAGTGTGTGTGCGTAAGTGTGTGTGAGTGTGTGTGAGTGTCTGTAAGTGTGTGTGAGTGTGTGTGCAGTGTGAGCAATGAGGAGTGTGTGTGCAGTGTACAGTGTGTGTGCAGTGTGTCAGTGTGTGCAGTGTGAGCAATGAGCAGTGTGTGTGCAGTGTGCAGTGTGTGTGCAGTGTGTCCAATGAGCAGTGTGTGTGCAGTGTGCAGTGTGTGTGCAGTGTGTCAGTGTGTGTGCAGTGTGTCAGTGTGTGCAGTGTGAGCAATGAGCAGTGTGTGTGCAGTGTGCAGTGTGTGTGCAGTGTGTCCAATGAGCAGTGTGTGTGCAGTGTGTCCAATGAGCAGTGTGTGTGCAGTGTGCAGTGTGTGTGCAGTGTGTCAGTGTGTGCAGTGTGAGCAATGAGCAGTGTGTGTGCAGTGTGCAGTGTGTGTGCAGTGTGTCAGTGTGAGCAATGAGCAGTGTGTGTGCAGTGTGTGTGCAGTGTGGCAGTGTGAGCAATGAGCAGTGTGTGTGCAGTGAGTGTGTGCAGTGAGTGTGTGCAGTGTGTGCAGTGTGTGCAGTGTGTGCAGTGTGCAAAAAAAAAAAACGGGAGCCACGGGAAAACCGCGTTATAACCGAATCGCGGTATAACGAGGCGCGTTATAACGGGGTTTAGCTGTACTATGACAAGGGTAATAAGGCCGATAGACTTCTTGCTAGCAGGTTAAGAGGTATACAGAAAAGATCTCAAATAACTGCGATCAAGAATGGGTCTGGCGAGATAGTTTACAATGAAAAAAAAATTGCGGAAGAATTTACAAAAATTTTACACTAAATTATATAACCTGAGAACCCAAAATGATAATTCAGAAACCAATGGGTCGGAAGCAATTATAAAATATTTTAAAAGGGTGTTGCCTCCCCACATTAACAGAGGTAGAGAACTCCTTACTCAACGCTAAAATAACGAAGGAAGAACTAGAAGAAGCAGTAAAGGCTTTAAAAATCTCCAAAACCCCTGGTCCTGATGGCTTTACGAATGTTTATTATAAGAGATTCTTGCCAATTCTGTCTCTCCACCTGCTGAACTTGTTCAACTCCTTTATGGAAGGAAATCCGATCCCAGCATCAATGTCTCTAGCTAATCTGGCTATCATTCACAAAGAAGGGAGAGACCCGATGCAGTGCGGAAGTTACCGCCCGATCTCCCTCCTAAATAACGATCTTAAGTTATACAGTAAGATTCTGGCGAATAGGTTGAACCCCATATTACCAAGGCTAATACATATCGACCAAGTTGGGTTTGTCCCAGGTAGACAAGCCTCGGACAACACTCGCAAAATAATTAATATAATAGATCATGCTCATCTCACAGACACCAAGACAGTGCTATTAAGTTTGTACGCAGAGAAGGCTTTTTTTCAGAATTGATTGGCTATTTTTAGATAATGCTCTAAAGAAATTTGGATTTAAGGACTCATTCTTGGAAGGAGTCCGGGCCCTCTACTGTAATCCGTCTGCTATGGTGAGGCTCCCGGGTGGAACAGCAGAGAGGTTTAGTATCCAAAATGGTACTAGACAAGGGTGTCCCCTATCCCCTCTTCTTTTTGCCCTGACCATTGAACCCCTAGCATCTAAAACACGGGAGACCGCAAATATACAGGGCATAGTAATTGGAAAAACAAATGATAAAATCTCGTTATTCGCTGATGATATAATTTTGACCTTAGTTCAGCCCCAAATTTCTCTTCCCAACCTCCAAACGGAATTATCAGATTTTGGCAAAATATCTGGCTTTAAAATTAATAATGATAAATTCGAAGCCCTAAATCTAAATTTATCAGAGTTAGAAGTGGGACCAAATTTCCACCGGAGCGGGCGCGGGAACATGCGGGGGGGGGAGGAAGGAGGGGGAACACGTCACCTCCACCGGCCCTTCTCCTCCTCACCACTCCCGCGGGACCCGTACTATCTCCCCTCAGCACCAAGCAGGGTGCAGGACAGGTGTGCAACTACTCCAGAAACAAGTGTAGCCAGGTGTAGGGCTTCGTGCACATGCCTGTGACGCGCGACACGCGCTGGGATGCAGGCACACCCCCGAAGCAACCGGCCGGCACCAGGGGCGACCTGCGCGTGCGCATCGTAGGAGGTGCGCGTGCATGCGGAGGTCCGGCGGCAGCAGCAGACCGGAGCCTCCGTGTGTTTCTCACCGCCGGTGCGGGAGCGCGCGCACCCCTGCTGAAAACGGGTGCAGCGGCCGGCAAGAAGAGGGGCCATGAGCCCCTTACAGTACCCCCCTTCAGGGTTGGAGCCCGGACGATCCATAGAAGGTTTCAGAGGAAATTTCAGATTAAATGCTCAAGCAAGCCTGGGGGTATGTACCTGGTCCTGTGGAATCCATTCCCTCTCCTCTGGACCAAAAGTCCTTCAATGCACCAAATACTGGAGACCTCCTCTTGAGAGACGGGAGTCAAAATGGACTGAACCTCGAACTCCTGTTGTCCGTCTACCATTCTGGGACAAGGTGTAATGAGTCAAGTTTGAGGGTTTTGTTTAAGTGGTTTGAGCAAAGAGCAGTGAAAAACCGAGGGGATTCTCTAGCTGATATACCCGGTATTGCCCGGGATTAAAATTTCCCACTCTCTCCCCCCCCTGCAGCTACGGTCGTCGTCTAAACCCCCCCCCCCCCGCACCCGGTCGTCATCGCCCCCTCCCCCCCCATGCGCGTGGCTCCGGTCGATGTTGATGTCCCCCCCGCGCGGTTCCAGTCCCCCCCTTCCCCCCCCTGCGCGGTTACGGTCCACCCCTCCTGCGCAGCTCTGGTCCCCCCCCTGCGCAGCTCTGGTGCACTACCCCTGCACAGCTCCTGCAGCCCCCCCACTGCACAGCCCCGGCGGATCCCCCAGCCACCCGGCTCCAGCGCCACTCCCACGCCCCCTGCACAGCTCCGTCGTATACATATATACAGTGTTCGACAAATCACCAAAAAATCTACTCGCCCAACCAAAATATCTACTCGCCACCTAGTCCCGCCCCCAACCCTGCTTATACGACAATTAGTCCTTGTTACGTGTGTGTGTGTAAATGTCAGATCTAGAAATAAAAGCCAGGTGTGAATGACTAGTTTCCTGAACCCCTTAACCAGTGTCTGGACGTCCCCGCTTCACAATATCTAAAGCAGCAATCCCGCCTGGGATCTTACCTGATCCGCAGTCCCTCAATGTCCAGGTACCCTCATTCCCCCAATGTTATACATTGGAGGGGAGGTGTTCCCTACCTGTCTTCTGGGTTAGGGGGGGTTCCGATTTCTTCCGTGTGAAGCTTGAGTCAGATCTGGAAGAAAGCAGTATAGGTTATTTCGGTGTAGTATAGGGCAAGTAAGATATATAGGGTAAATAAGAGATCCAGAGTGTGGGGGAGAGAGAGTGTGGGGGGGAAAGAGAGAGAGAGTGTGGGGGGGAGAGAGAGAGAGAGAGTGTGGGGGGGGGAGAGAGAGTGTGGGGGGGGAAAGAGAGAGAGAGTGTGGGGGGGAGAGAGAGAGAGTGAGAGAGAGAGTGTGGGGGGGGAGAGAGAGTGTGGGGGGGAGAGAGAGAGTGTGGTGGGGGAGAGAGAGAGAGTGTGGGGGGGGAGAGAGAGAGAGAGTGTGGGGGGGAGAGAGAGAGAGTGTGGGGGGGAGAGAGAGAGAGTGTGGGGGGGGAGAGAGAGAGAGTGTGGGGGGGAGAGAGAGAGAGAGTGTGGGGGGGGAGAGAGAGAGAGTGTGGGGGGGAGAGAGAGAGTGTGTGGGGGGAGAGAGAGAGTGGGGGGAGAGAGAGAGAGAGTGGGGGTAGAGAGAGAGAGAGTGGGGGGAGAGAGAGAGAGTGGGGGAGAGAGAGAGAGTGTGTGGGGGGGAGAGAGAGTGTGTGTGGGGGGGAGAGAGAGAGAGTTTGGGGGGAAGAGAGAGAGTGTGGGGGGAGAGAGAGTGTGGGGGAGAGCGAGAGAGTGTGTGGGGGGGGAGAGAGAGAGAGAGTGGGGGGAGAGAGAGTGGGAGACTGTGGGGGGGGAAAGAGTGGGGGGGAGAGAGAGAGAGCGAGAGAGGGGGGAGAGAGAGAGAGAGAGAGAGAGAGAGAGAGAGAGAGAGAGAGAGTGTGGGGGGAGAGAGTGTGGGTGGAGAGAGAGAGAGTGTGGGTGGAGAGAGAGAGAGTGGGGGAGAGAGAGAGAGAGTGGGGGAGAGAGAGAGAGTGTGGGGACAGAGAGAGTGGGGGGAGAGAGAGAGTGGGGGGAGAGAGAGAGAGAGTGGGGGGAGAGAGAGAGAGAGTGGGGGGAGAGAGAGAGAGAGTGGGGGGAGAGAGAGAGAGTGTGTGGGGGGAGAGAGAGTATGTGTGGGGGGGAGAGAGAGAGAGTTTGGGGGGAAGAGAGAGAGTGTGGGGGGGAGAGAGAGTGGGAGACTGTGGGGGGGGAAAGAGTGGGGGGGAGAGAGAGAGTGGGAGACTGTGGGGGGGGAAAGAGTGGGGGGGAGAGAGAGAGAGCGAGAGAGGGGGGAGAGAGAGAGAGAGAGAGAGAGAGAGAGAGAGTGGGGGAGAGAGTGTGGGGGGAGAGAGTGTGGGTGGAGAGAGAGAGAGTGGGGGAGAGAGAGAGAGAGAGTGGGGGAGAGAGAGAGAGTGGGGGGAGAGAGAGAGAGTGGGGGGAGAGAGAGAGAGTGGGGGGAGAGAGAAAGAGTGGGGGAGAGAGAGAGAGTGGGGGGGAGAGAGAGAGTGGGGGGAGAGAGAGAGAGAGAGAGAGAGAGAGTGTGTGTGTGGGGGGGAGAGAGAGAGAGTGTGGGGGGGGAGAGAGAGAGAGAGAGAGAGTGTGGGGGAGAGAGAGAGTGTGGGGGGAAGAGAGAGAGAGAGTGTGGGGGGGAGAGAGAGAAAGAGTGTGGGGGGAGAGAGAGTGTGGGGGGAGAGAGAGAGTGTGGGGGGAGAGAGAGAGTGTGGGGGGAGAGAGAGAGTGTGGGGGGAGAG
>NC_134485.1:164574611-164609611 GCF_040206685.1 Ascaphus truei
GTGAAAACTAATTACTTGAATTGTCGATCTATTAGTTCTCCTGTAATCAATTAGCAAAGATCCTGTTTCCCTGGGTGCAGTCAGTTTAACAAAGCAGCTACAATATATTCTTATATTACGGAGGTAACTTTATCTATTGTTATTGTTACAGTTTACGGCTCAAACTACTGGGAACATTAGCAAAAAATTATCACAAACGGTAAAGTGTTGAAGATCTTGCACTGCTGGGGTGTTAAAACATGTTATAGCAATCAAAGGATATATATATACACCATCCCGAATCTTGCGTTCTCCTCAAGGATGTCTTCTCTCCACCCCTTTTGTATCTAAGGACCTCTCCCACCTTAAACCTTTCTCAGTGACTACCCCACACATCTGAAATGCCCTTCCCCTCAATAGCCGATAAGCACCCTCTCTATCCACCCTTAAGACCCACCTTAAAACCTACCTCCTTAGTGAAGCTTACAATAGCTTTGAGCCTGATACTATACACATTATACATCGACCTTGGCCCCTTGAAGACGCACTTACCAGAACACCTTCCTACTGTCTCTCTACTCTTTTTTTCTACTTGCCACTAAGATTGTAAGCTCTTCAGGGCAGGGACTCATTTTCCTAATGTTACTTTTATGTCTGAAGCGCTAATTCCCATTGTGTTATTTGTACTATTTGTTATTTATATTATTATGTCACGTGTATTACTGCTATGAAGCGCTACATACATTAATGGCGCTATATAAAGATATACATATCGAGACGTTGTGACATTCAGCGCAGAGGTACGGATCAAGTGCCGAGAGGTTACTCTGCTTCTACAAACTAACCACGGTACATCTGAGACGCCGGCTAGGCAAGAAAAATACCATTGGTATTGGGGAGAATTAGGAGCCTTGCTGTGGATCACAATTACCCCAGATGAGTATGCCCGAGCACGATTGGCATTCATCGCCCATGGACTACTACCAGATCCGCCCTCCAGCTGGTGACATCAGCTTACAGCTTGTCTCAAATCGAAAGTTTTTTAAACCCACTATGTAAGTGCAAGTCCTGATGACTACCCTATGTTCTAAATATATTTTTGCATATAGTATTGTACTATGTAGCTGGCGCTCCTTTTCTTTGTTTTAAAGATATACATACATACAGTTTTAAAACGCCTAAAAAAGTTAATTTAAAAAAATTATGTCAGAAGTATTAACTAATACAGCAACGAATATATTTCTAATAAAAAAATGTTTTAAAAAAACCACACATGCAGGATTGGTCCTTTAAAATTTATAATGAATGAATAGGTAATATATTATGTCATAACAATAATCGTAGAATAGG
The DNA here is from genome assembly GCF_040206685.1 of Ascaphus truei. NCBI lineage: Eukaryota > Metazoa > Chordata > Amphibia > Anura > Ascaphidae > Ascaphus > Ascaphus truei. The sequence continues at coordinate 164,575,941 of NC_134485.1, forward strand.
GTATACAATATAGACCACTGTAGTCATTGTTTGTCTTCTGGACCTATTGGTATAGAACAAACCCTTTAATTAATTGAAGTTGGCCAAAGATGGGGATCATAGACATATGCATAAAAAAAAGGATAAAGAGGTTTGGTAAACTCCTTATTCTTAAAAGTGTATAGTGCATTTCTTGCATTCAACAATCTAATATTCCTGCCCCATTAAAGACTTTGCATCTAGAAAACACTTATTTTTATTCAGAGCCCTATTATTGTTTTTTTTTTTATTTTATTTTATTTTTTAAATGTGATCACGCGAATCTCAAAAGTGCAGCTGAAGAGTTTTATGAAGGTCAAACGGCATCACACAAATTTTTAAAAAAATGTCATAAAAACAAACTTGTCAATATATTTTCTTATAATGGCTGTAAGACAGGATCAACGCTCACAATCAAGTGCTGTGGCAATACATCTCTTGTTTCATTGCCAGAGGAACTCTAAATGCTGAAAACAATAGACTGCAGTGCTCCCTGGTATTGTAAAGGTGATATGTGCTAGTCTTGCAGCTTTGTTTTAATACACAAAATGGAAAATGGTGAACATACTGTAAGAGACGCTCAACCTTACATACAGTAGTTAAGAGGAAGCCTCTGGAGCTGGTTATTATGCAGCATGAAGCATCATGGTTCAGTGTTTCCCAGACAGAATTTTACATTGTAAAACACTGCAGAGATACAGGATTAAGGGTATTCCAACTGGATTACAATACAAATTTTCAAAAAGGGAGAGAATGCATCTGACAAACAGAGGATACTTCCTGTTCTATAAAAAAAAAAAAAAAAGACAAATCAATGTAAAAAGGTCAAAAGGCTGGTTTGTTACAGTGGAACAAGCAGCTTCTTATATGAACAAAAATGTAAACTGCTCAAGTGAAGAGCTTGCCAATGAGTGAGGCGCAAGTACACAGGCGGCACACTTTATTTGAGTACGGCTCATTCCGCAAGCCGGGATATGTCCCGGCTTGCGAGCCGCACTCCCGCGGTGATGCGCGGTCACGCGTCATCGGGTGCCTGTGCCGCCTGTACGCGTGCCCAGGGCTCCCCGAGGGAGCCCTGGTGTCCCGCGATGTGGGGGACGGCGGCAGGGGGTTCCGGGGGACCCGGCGGACCCGGTGAGGAGAGGGGGAAGCCCCGATCGGCGGGCCTCTCCTCCGAGGCTTCGGCGCGCGCCCGGCACCCTCCGGCGCGCCAGGTTACTGCTGCGGCCGAGAACGGGCAAATGCTCGAATAAACTCGGCCGCAGCAGTAGGTAGCTGTGGAAAAATGTTATATCTATGGCGCTCTGCACTATTATATATTAAAGCAAGTAGGTAGCTGGGTAACAATTAGAAGGTAAAGAAAAGGGAAGAGACAGGACAGCTCTGAGCTGACACATCCCAATAGATTTGCCATATTGAGTGAAGATATTGGGAGTCTCAGGGCAGGATGGGCAAGGCTGGAGGAGACCGATTCCTCTAGCAGCCAGGGACATAGTTCCTCCAGCACAGAGGGGACTCAGATACTCAGAGACCAATTAAGATTGTAGGGGACACCATTAATAGGAAGGTAGATAGGGCAATGTGTTGCCATAACTACATGAACCGAACAGTATGTTGTCTCCCGGGGGGCTCGAGTTCCGCACATTAGGTAGACAGATTGTTGGGCGGGGCTGGTACTGACCCGGCAGTATTGGTACATGTTGGCACCAATAACAAAGTTAAAGATGAAGGGTCCTAAAAAATTATTGACCTCCAGGTAGTATTTTCTTAAATACTACCAGTGTCTTGTGCTACCCAAGGGAGACAGTCGCAGATTAGGGAGGTTAATGCATGGCTAAGAAAGGGGTGCAGGAAGGAGGGTTCAGGAGTTTTAGAACTGGGAGTCCTTTTCTGAGGTGTAATCTTTATGGTAGGGATGGATTCCACCCAGGTTAAGGGAAGATTAAAAATTAAAAAAATCTATTTCAAGGATGATTGCTGCGTTAAACCCAACATAATACATAAAATATAAAGTCAATTGTACTGCATATGATCTGAATTCATTTTCTCATTCAAGAGAAGTTAAGCATACAAAGATAGACACAGATGTATCCTAACATTATAGCAATAAAACATGTTTCTTTTTTTGAAGACATCTGTATTCAGACACACACACAAAACAAAACCAACACGGACTTTCAAATGAAGTCTACAGAAAGCAATATCAAACACAAATGGAGTGTGTCATCACAAACTATACCTGGCATTAGTCCAGTAGAGCATGCAGGCACTTGAGCAGTGACATGATGTCAATATATTGCATTACAGCTGATAAATGTCAACATTACAGACACTGAGGACACAAGGTAAGCAGGACCATGAATACTAATACCAAGCCCTGATAGAATTTAACCTGTATTAGATTTGCTAGCTGTCAGGCAACATTACAAGGCAGTAAATTAGACTCTTTCCTTTTCTTATCAGACCATTAAAGCAGTCCATTTTATGTTTGTGCGTTAAAGTAGTGTTATTGGTCCCAGAGGAAACTGCAGGAAATGTTACACAGTAGAAACACAAAGCATTGACATAGCTGCTATACCACACAACTCCACTTGTGTTAAATCAGCAGCTGTCATTTTTCCTGGTTTCTTTTATTTAGCTGGAATTGTGGGGAGTGGACATGTAGTCTTCTGACCCCCGGTTCTGGAGATAGCAGAAAATGTGTGTGTGTGTGTGTGTGTTTGAAAAACAGATTACAAATAAGGCCGCAGGGTGACCAACAGAAATTGTCAACGCCTTCTCCTGATGACATGTCGGCTTTCTATTGGGCTACTGGAGCGAGCCTGATTCTGCAGCTATATTGTGTAAATGTGTGGACAAAATCAGTTATTGTCGGGGGACTACAGGCCAGTTCCTGTTGATCCCTTCCTCCTCCTCCTCTTCCACACCTACACCCCTCCCCCCCCCCCAAAAAACCAGCAGCACAGGATTAAAAACAGTGTGTGCTTGAAGGAGATAGATGATACCCACCCTTTCCTTTGAAATTACTTAAGTAACACAGCTAGCTTTCTTCAGCAGGAATCATGATATAATCAATATGAAACAATGACGAAAAAAATTAAAGTAAATACTTAGCAGTTTTACCCCTGTCTCCATTTGTGGACGAATTAATTGGAAGGAACATTCAGGAAAACAGAAAATATTCAGGTGATGCTGCGGTGCTATTAAGAAACCCAAGGGCCTTATTTAATGATAACCGTCAAACTGTTTTCCTTCTAGATGTGGAGTCTGAAGACGACCCAATATTTTAGAGGCAATGTTCGATTAAGATTCTAGGTTAAAAGAAACATTACAGCTTTACACAACTCAAAAAGCTTATTCTATTCGGAGTGAAGTGTGGTAACTTGCGGTTAATGAAGTATCAATGGAAATTAATGCATCACTTGGCTGTTGCAACATTGCATGAGCAATATATTTGCACTGGAGAAAGTTTGTATAATGGATTACTGATAAGACAGGATGTTATGGACATTTCTTATATGACCAATAACAACTAACGTCGTGCTTTAATAAGTATAAAAGGTTTCAAGGGATGGTCATGGATATTTATACCAGTTCCCTTCATAACTAATTTTTATATTATTGATTAATAAAAGGTTTTTAACCCACATTTCAAATGTACTCATTACATTTCTACATGTGCATTCATTGGGATTCCTTTTCTCTATTTTGTTGCCCATATTGAACGTGGACCTGTGTTTTGGGAAAAGCTACTCTTACATCTTTTCTCTTTGGCAAACGGACATGAATAGAGAAGGTATTGCAGTGCAATAAATAGCTTAGGCTGCGGCCATGGTGACCGTGCACGTGATGTCACACGCTTCTTAGCACCAGCGATTTGAGGCCAGGGTAGACGCGACGGGGAGGCGTGTTGGGGTTGTGGCAGTGACGTCATAGAGCTGGTTCACCCTCATTGTGGTAACTGCTCATGTGACCAGGCCGTCGCACGTGGAATCAAATTGAACTGATTCCCCGCGCACCACGTGCACATGTGGTGTATGGCTGCGATCATTGCCTTAAGGCATTGTGATCGCGCTGCGCACGTGCACACCTCCGCACCGCGCACGTGCACACATCCGCGCCGTCTTCCCGACCTTGGCCGCAGCCTTAGATATAAAATTAGGGATTCATTGGTTTCCTATGGCTGCGCATATATGCGTATTCTGTAACACTTGTTATAATATTTTTCTGTGTACTTTGAAGGACAAGTTGACCTTGAGTAACTGGTACAAGATTGGAAAACCTGGCCTAGAAAGAAAGTTGCATTATTAAGCGTGTTCAGGGTTAACAGGCCTGCACTGTAAATATTAAGGTGATTGTTATGCATTTCATCAATGTTGCAAGCATGATATCCAACTGCAACAAATTCTAGCCATCAAAAAGCTTCTTTGCAAGATCCCTTTCATTTCTTTTGACTACTTTCACAGTGAAAACACTAAAACACAATTGTTTTTCTTTGCAACAGTCTTCATACTTTACACACAACCCTGACTTCGACTTGCGACGCTTTTCTCTGTGATCACATATATATGCGATGGGTCAACAAGAGGGTTGATTGATCTAGATGTACAGAGGTAGCCAGCTTCATCTTACCGATAATTCAGAATATTGTGTTATAAAGTAGATCACAGAGTTTCCATAAAGCTCAATGGCAGCGATAACATAGAATATCATAACACACACACACACACGAGAGGTTAAAGCTGCATTTTCAAAGACATTTTTCATGTAATCTAATGTAACAGGCATTTTTGTTTCTATAGCAACCATTTACAAAGTGACATACCCTTCCTCTTCCGTGACAGACTGGCTCGAGCCCATCCTTCTCTCTAGCAGTGCACCAATAGTATCTAGTGGCTGCCTGGTCACATGATCTTCCACACAGAACTTTGCATCTTGGGTAATCTTCTGCAGCCCAAACAGTGATTTAAAGAACCCCCGAGCCGAATCTTCAGCGATCAATTACAAGAGAACAGATCGATCGGCAACTTAGTTAATCACTTGTCAATGTGCAGATTATATTGATGCACATATTAAAGGGAAATATTTTTTTTTTTTTTTTTTTTGTAACAGCAGCTTGAACTGCAGCTTTAACATAATCCTGGCTACATATATGTAACACACTTCCCCCACCCCCTGGGAGATATAACGGCTACGGTGTATGTGGTACGTTACCTGCGGCTCACAGGAGGCCTAAACCTCTGATACTGGGAGCCTGTGGTGTACCTGGTCCAGTTGACGACAGCGCCTCCACCTGCGCGGGATCCTAACAATGTGGGATAACCCCGTGCAGGGCAATATAATAAACACACACCAGTAGAATATAACAGGTTTTACTGAACAGGATATAATACTACTACCCCACAATACACACACATACACACACACACACACACACACACACACACACACACACACACACACACACACACACACACACACACACACACACAACCCCCTTACACCAAGTGAATGTCCCCACAGTACAAAGGGTGCTTGGCACCAATACCCTGATGTCCTTTTACCCAATTTCAAGGCCCTACTAAAAGTGTGTATGGTAGCGCTACCCATGAACCACTGGCGCACTTTAGTTGAGGTACCTGCCGGGTACTCCAATACCCGGAGCGGACGATTAACCACAGGGATCCTGGAGATCCAGCGAGGTCGCAGTCAGCGAAGCCTCCGCCGCTGCGTGGGGTGGGTTCCAGCAGGATGGTCCCATCAATAAAATAGTCTTTAATCATGTATGCCTGGATCGGGTCCCAGACTGCAGGCTATGCTTCACAACGTGACATCTTCACTGGCACTATAAACTAACTATATACAGCTAATGGGGAAATGTCCCTAGCTAGGGATTTCCCTGAAGCAGCCACAATCTAATTAGGTGATTGGGAACTATCTTTAACCTAAGGGTGTTAATATGACCTAGTCTAGGTGCCACTGACACCCAGATCTTATCTTACCTGTCTCAGTCCTGGCTCCAACTGAACTAGCTGTCAGCTTGCACTTCAAGCGCTCACAAAGTTCCAATCTCACCTCAGGAGATCCTAGCAGCCCTATTGGCTGTACTGTGTCACATGACCTCAGCTCTTGGGGCATTCTGGGGAGTGCGAGTAGCATACTCGGCAGTGTTGACCATATCAATATGCTACTCTTCCATAATGACTTTTCTAGTAATTGCAGTCCCCCCCCCCTACCTTGTCATTGGCGGTATCACGTGACGTCAAGTTGCTATGGCATGACCCTGCGGCGTAATTTGATGCCACATTGAAATGGCGACATGTCGCCGAAGACAAGGGAAGTTGCAGAGGCCTCACGCAATCCCCAAGCATTTAATTTAAATGCCTTGGGGAAGAGCGCAGGGCCTCGGCAACCCACCTGGAAAATCTTGCGCCCACCAGTTTGCGTATCCCTGTTCTAGTACAACACTGGCATATTCTCGAGTGCCTGTTCACTGGACGTCATGAAGGCTGGCACCGCTGATCGCCCTTATGACGTCCAGTTATCAGCTTTTTTCTAAGGGAGATTGCGTTGATCGCTCGTTGAAGCAGTGAACGAGACGAGGAGGACTTTCCCTTCTGTGGGCATCACTGCAGTGACTGAGACCATGTGGTTTCTACTGAAGCAATCATGTGATCGTGACATGCCAAGAGGACCATGTAACTCTGGTGCTGTGTCTTTTCCAGCACAGAAAGTGTTAACAATAAATTCAATTATTTTTGTGAAAACTAGACACTGACTGTTAGCATGAAACATGACCTGGCTTAGCCTGGATTGCACTGAAAGCTTAATTGATATTTTAATATGCAAACTAATTACATTTTATCGCGTGATGAAATTTTAGCAAAAGCTTTAGACCTAATGAAAGAATGAGCCATGGTTTAAAAACAAATGAATATTGTCATGGATTTAAAAAAAATTTTTTTTAATATTAACACAATACTCCTGAAATATAAACTAGTATCCAGAAATGTCGTAAACCTGTTTGCAAGTACTTTCCAATAAAATTGATAGTTTTCGAAAGTGTCAAAATTTGAACCCCTAAATTACGCCACAACCAGTGCACGCTGTCATCAGCAGGCTGTTTTTACGCCATTGTCTCCATGACCTAAAAGCTTATTGTTTAAAACAGGTCTTTCAATCACTTGAATTCTACAAACTACAGGTTGTGTGTTTGAGAATTATAGCACTTCTGTTACATCCAGTTATGTGTGCTGTCAGTTCTCGCCGTTTTAAATAATTATAAAACCACGCCTATTGAACAGAGTAGTAGATGCATTATATTAAAATCAAGGAAAACATTCATTCTTATCACTTAAGATAAAAAAAACCCGTCATGATTTTTAGAATGCAAAAAAATAAAAGCTTTGTTTACAAAAACTCAATTTTTAAGAACTAAAATCAGCATAGAAGTTAATTAAATGCTGTTCTATTCAAAATGAACATAGCATATGTCCTGAACAATATGTAGTAGTGAAAGTTGTGTTTTAACTAGGACAATGAACACACTAAAAATTGGCCTGTTCCATTATTGTTGACATCAGTTTTAAACAAATAACCACTATTAAGTAACCAAACCCATAAAAAGTAACCAAACGTTGTATCTATAGCAAACTAATGGCTGATTATATTTCTAATCGGAAATGAAAAACTACTTAGTAGTTTAACAGCAAATTAGAATTTTACCTTCACTAATATAACTTTTTGCATGGTTATATATATATATATATATATATATATATATATACAGTGTTCGACAAACCTATACATTTGCTCGCCCCGGCGAGTGGATTTAACATCGTGGCGAGCTCCTATTGGCCCAAGCAGCACACGTGTGGTACCAGGTGGCGAGTAGATTTTTTTGGTTCGGCGAGTAGATTTTTTGGTGATTTGTCGACCACTATATATATATATATATATATATATATATATATATATATATATATATACACACACACATACATATACACACACACACACACACAAACACATGTGTGTATGTGTATATATATATATATATATATATATATATATATATATATATATATATATATATATATATATATATATATATATATACACACACACAACACAGGAGAGGAAACACACCGCTCACTTAATCAACAATGTCAGAGTTAATTTAAATTCACATGTGTCATAGTTGTGACACAAATGGGTGCTACCTATGTACTTGAAGTTAATAATATTAACAATTGAATGAAGATGTGACAAAGTCACCCACAGAAAGTACATTTGTGATGCACACCACACTAATACATATTTATATTTTATATAGTGATGATATATTGTGAAAAAACATAGGTGACAAAAAGTGACAAAAACTAAAAAATTAAATTTACAATTAAAAATCCCACGTGGTGCATACTGATTAGTCACAGGATAGGTCAATCAATGAACTCAACGGCTATAATTAATATAAACAGCCCTAAATTAGTGGAGTTTTACCGAGATGATCTAATGAATCTGGAATGCTGAGACCAATACATATGTCTAATTACACAATTCATCAAACTTCTTGACACAATCTAATAACCGTGTGTGTGTTCCCAGAAGGTAAGTATCAGACCGCAACACCTATTACATATATAAGTGTGAATCGATGGGGAATCCCTGTTGCTAGCCTAACATATGAATGCTGTTACTGCTAACAGCCCAGCTCTAACATCGCTGGCAAATTGTACTCGGGAAAAGCTATTTCTAGTGATCCAGTTGATACATATGTAGCACTCAGGTTGCAACATAAACAATCATAGGTGTAGCCACACAATACTTAGCTACAGTGCTGTCAGTCTCAGCCCTCAGCCCTCCAGGAACGATACCGCGGTTGAATGAGTCTCAATAGTGACTGAATCAGATGCACCACGTGTCGTGACGTCACCACGTCACTGTGCCCACGCCCAGTGGTGACGTCACGACATGTGGTGCTTCTGATTCAGTCACTGCAGCAAAACCTCCTTTCAATGGATAAGTACCCCATCCTCAAATATGCTATTACTTGCCTAATTTACAGATAGGATGTGCTAATTTACTAGATTGGGCTGCATAAAACATGGCTACCAAATGCCTCTAGCATCTCTCTCAAAGTGATATTTTGTCAGTACGCAGGCATTGCAGTATGCGAGAGAGAAGATACAAGCTAGACAATATACTTAATACAACCTGACATACGATCAGTTTGCCACAAATACTCTCATGATAGAGAAACAATGCACTGCCAAAATTCCCAAATGCTCGATGTTATTCTGGCGACCCACCGAGAAAACAGAAGTCTGCTATTGCGAATGGTTGACTAAATAAACATGCAAAATCAAACAGTCAGTAATGATCGAGAATGAGAACTCTCGGTTGCAAACAAACTATTGTTTAGTAAATTACCTTCTGTGCTTAGACCTGGGCTTGATGTGAACTTTGCAACATCGACAATTTTTACAGCAAACTGCTGTCCAGTTTCTCTGTTGATACATCGTCGCACAACGCTGAATGGGCCCCTGAAAAAAAAAAGAAAAAAAAAGATACGTTAGGTTTGTCCTGTTTTTTATTTTTTAGTAACACTTTAGTAGATGACATTTTAAAAGACCATTTTATCAGATGTCCAATGGTAGTATACCCAAACTTTTCAGATACTGTTAAAAACGTGCACACCAAAATACATTTAATTTATGCTCTTTTAAAGCAAAAATGCCACATACTTAGCAGCTGTAAATATTAGATGCTCAAATGTGTGGCTGAACTATGACCTCTGTAACACAGGTACTCGGGATAACTCTGAAGAGATGGACCAAGTAAAAGCTCTACCTTTCTAAAAGAGGTAGTCTACGCGGCACCCTAATTTATTTATTTGTGGAGGGGGGGGGGGGGTTAATATATGCCTTTTATTACCCTTACTGAAAACTAATTATCTAGGCTGCTGATCGATTTGTTCTCCTGTGATCGATCAAAGATCCTGTTTCCCTGGGTTCCCTTCATTCAGTGTAACTCAGCAGCTACAGTATATCCTTGTAACATTATCTATTGTTACAGTTTGCAGCTCCAACTGCTGGGAATAATGGCAACAAATTATTACAAACAGGAAAGATCTTGCACAGCTCAGGAAGTGGGCTAAAACCTGCAATAGTAACCAAAGAATGCTCATTAAATTAAAACTAATTAAAAATGTAATTAAGAGATATATATATATATATATATTTTTTAACTTGTAGTAAGTATTTAATACTACAGAACGGATAAAAAAAAAACTGAAAAACACATTTATACAATATTGCATGGATTGCTCCTTTAAGGCGGACTATTAATACAGGCCGCTCCAGATCAGAGGCGCTACTAATTTAGGCCTCGGTCCCGCTGCGCTCGTTGGCGCGGGCGGCCATGTCGCGAGTTCCCCACCAGCAGGGGAATCCTCGCGAGCCGGTCCCGGTCCCCCCTGGCGGCACAGCTGACTACATGCTGTGGCGCGTCAGCCGCTAGGAGACACAAGAGAATGGTGTTTCCTAGCGTTGACGCGTCACGTGGTGTGGCTGTGAGCCAATGGGGAGGGGAGGCTTCGGGAGGAGGAGAGGCTTCGGGGAGCGGGGAGGAGTGTGGAGTGAAAGCAGGTGAGTGCCTGTCTGTGTGTGTGTCTGAGTGCGTGCGTGCCTGTCTGTGTGTGTGTGTGTGTGTGTGTGTATGAGTGCGTGAGTGCCTGCCTGTGTGTGTGTGTGTGTATGAGTGCGTGAGTGCCTGCCGGTGTGTGTGTGTATGTATGAGTGCCTGCGTGTGTGTGTGTTTAAACTTACCCTCAGCAGCTCCAGCCCGAGTCCGTGGAGGGAGGGGGGGGGAGAGTAGCGGGTCCCTCCGCTCAAGCCACGCCCCCCCTCCCTGTCAAACCTCCCACTCCCGCCCACCTCCCGCTCCGGCTCCCTACAATCTTAGCATTATTGTAGGTTAAACTCGGAATGAGACAATTGTCGGCGACTAAAACACCGCTGGCTTTCCTTCACTAGGACACGTCGCCCCACAGAGCAGCTCGCCGCGAGCCCGGTCTGTTAAGTGCATGTTTACACTGTAAATGTCCCACGCGGGACCGCTACACTGCCTGTCTTGTCAGAGCATGTAGACCGTCCGCTCCGATGCGCCATCTTTACATGTCCCACACGAGACATTTAAACATGCACTTGTCAGGCCTGTCGTGTCGGAGCGGGCGATTGGGGCGCGTGCTGGATTGCCCTGGTGATATGTCCTGACGGCGGAACACCGGTGGCATTTTGGTCACGTACAAATTTCGTAGACCGGGTTAAACGGAGTTCTCACAAATAGTTTTCTAAAAGCCCTTGCGAGTATCAGCTGAGGGATAGAAGCATTGGGGGGAACCATAATTAACCGTGAAAATAGTGCTGCTGATGGGCATTACAGCTTTAAATCAAGTATTTGTTTTACTTTATATAGAACCAGAGTGTTCCCCTGGACCACAGCACACAAACCCTCTCGGTGGCCAAGATAGGTAATTGTTTAACTTTTGTGAGCACTTGAAAGGGAAAACAGAGACAGCTATGGGGTCACCGAGTCGAAAGCTGCAACATCATCTCCGTAAGGCCATATCGTTTCTCTCGGAAAATTCTTCTTGTAAGAGAATTTCTAAATTAAATAACTCTAGCACCAGTTGGAGGTCCCTCTAGCTTCGCGTGACCCCTTGTTCAAAAGAAGGTAAATATTTTTTTTTAAATGCTTTAACTCTGATTGATCATTTTAAGTTTAGACACCAGCACGGAATTGGTAATGTAAGTGATATCTAGCATTACAGCATGTTAAAGTTCAAATTGATTTCTCTTGGCCACATTTTAATACACACAAATGACAGTTAATATGCATAATACAAGAACTTAAACAGAACACCAATCATCTTGGAGAACAAATATAAAAGGATTCTTTTTCCTAAAATTGTAAACCCCGGTCAACATGCAGAATTGTAATTGATAGATTTTGTAGTTGAGAGGTATTAGACTTTTCAGGTCTCAGTCCATCCTTGGGCCAAAGTGAGCTAATGGCAGTGACAAGTTTGATCTGGTTATTTCATAAGGAGAAAAAAAAAACTCAGAAAATAATAAAGATTTTTTAAAATATTTGAAGGTTACCATGGTGATAAATGCTTTGGAAGGTTTTACCCATCTTTAAATGACACTTGAGATTGTGAATGTTCCAATCATACAGGTTAATTTGCCATTTTTCTTCTTTGTTTTGGTGTATAAAATTAGATATACAGTATAGTGCACACGGTAACAAAGAAAAAGTATCTTCTCAACAACATTTTTAAAACTTTACTTTTTGCTTCCATTCTAAAACTTAGTATGTTTTATTATCTTTGGTATAGTTTAATTCTAATCAAAATCAACAAATTATAGTTCTTCAGCAATCTCTCTTAAAAAAAGGTACTCCAAAGGGTTTGAAGCATGGGGTCTCCGGACCTGAACCACAATGATTTCAGCTTAGTGTTGACCCCAGTTTCCAGAGATAACTCCATTGGGGGTGCTGGTATATCTCTGCTGTTTTAAGCTCCTGGTCACATCAGCCAATCGGAAGCCGTAGGGGATGACGTCACAAATTTTTATTGGCCCACAGGACGCGGGAGCTTTAAAGCCACCATCTCTATAGCCAAAGTGGCCGCTCTGGGCTCCTACTGGCACTCCCTACAAAAGGTAAGTATCTCGGGAAACAGGGGGTCCCTGGAGCTGAAATCAATACAGGTATTGTACTATGCTGGTTTATAACAGTCCGAGTGATTTTGATCCTCTGCCCATTTAAAATTACATCTGTGCACAGGGCTCGCTCTGTTTCTCTTTTACACCTTGGCTCCGACGCTAACATGCATAATTAGCTTGTCCTGTTGCTTCCTTGTCATTCAAGGTAATGGTGGGCATAGATAGAGCACAGCCGGAGACATCCTGCTTCTGGTATCCAGAGAAGGAAAAATGGCCAGGCAACTCCAAACTGACAAAAAGGTAAATTCATTGCAAGCAAAACATACAGTAAAAACGAACTACATGAACGCACCTACTCGTTTCATGCAACAGCACTTTATCAAGGTGTACAAGGTACAGGCATACCCCGCATTAACATACGCAATGGGACCAGAGCATGTATGTAAAGTGAAAATGTACTTAAAGTGAAGCACTACCTTTTTTCCACTTATCGATGCATGTACTGTACTGCAATCATCATATACGTGCATAACTGATGTAAGTAATGCATTTGTAACAGGCTCTACAGTCTCCCCGCTTGCGCACAGCTTCAGTACAGGTAGGGAGGCAGTAATGCTGTTCAGGACGTGCTGACAGGCGCATGCGTGAGCTGCCGTTTGCCTATTGGGCGACATGTACTTACTCGCGAGTGTACTTAAAGTGAGTGTACTTAAAGCGGGGTATGCCTGTAATGGAAAAGGCTGCTATTTATTACTCACAAGAGCTGTCCGTCGCACCATACGAATGACGTCATCAGCGCGCGTCCACGGACGTCGTCGCGCTGACGTCACGTACATCCCTATGGGCCAGGCAGGTCAGGTAATATGTGATTTTTTCTTTCAATAAACTTTATTCATACATAACAATACAAACACAATACATAGTTAAAAAATGAAAATCTTATTGCTTAAACCGCAGCAGCCCTGAAATATTATGCAGTAATGAAGACATAAAAAAACAGATGATAATACAGTAGTTCATAACAATAATGTGAAACATATCCTATGCACATGAACTAGATTAGTATATCTAAGTCTTTATATCAACATAAATATATAATCAGGGCAGAAATTAAACAACCTTGTAGTTCATAGAGGACAGTGTCAGTGTGTGTGGAATATATATAACCAGAAAAGGTTGGAGGAAAGTAAATTTCACCAGCAACAAAGGAAAGGGTTCTTTACAGTAAGGGCAGTTAAAATGTGGAATTCTTACCCATGGAGACTGTGATGGCAGATACAATAGATTTGTTCAAAAAAGGTTGGACATCTTTTTAGATGGGAAAGGTATACAGGGATATACCAAATAAGTATACATGGGAAGGATGTTGATCCAGGGATTAATCCGATTGCCAATTCTTGGAGTCAGGAAGGAATAATTTTTTCCCCTTAATGGGGGTTTTTTTGTTTGCCTTCCTCTGGATCAATAAGTAAGTATAGATATAGGATAAAGTATCTGTTGTCTAAATTTAGCATAGGTTGAACTTGATGGACCTATGTCTTTTTTCAACCTGATCTACTATGTAACTATGTAACTGTTGTTGACTCATATGCCCCCATATGTGTAAGAGGGAGTAAATGTATTAATAAAGTTCTAGTTGAAAGACTAAATTGATTAAACACACACATATTGACAGATATTATAAAAATATTGATAAAGACCCTGTAGTGACACAAACAGGATAAAAATGAACATTGATTGGGAGGGCATTAAAATAAATAAATGAATATAATACCCTAAATCAATCAATACTATGAATAATAGTATAATGACAAATAATAATAATAATAATATATATATATATATATATATATTCACATGAAGATATATATTAAACATCATAATATATTATAAACTATGTTATATATTTTGTGATAGGTAAAAAATAAAATAAACATGCTAGGTGTAAGATATAATATATGTATAATTGAAATTACAAAGAATAATTTAAAATCACAAAAAATGACTTAAATCCCAATCAATGTTCATGCCTAGAGGTGCTCTTGTTCTCAAGATGAAGATCCAGTATGCTTCACGTCTATCTAATTGTTTAGTTCTATCCCCACCCCTTGGTGTCCCATGGGATATACAGGTAAAGAGCTGCAGTGCCTTACTATTTGCTGTATACCACGGACATTGTCCTTTATATATTCAATATCTGGTTGGGTGTTCATTGAAGTGTATATAGTTGTGGAAGTTATGCAAACTCCACTAGACACTTATCCCTTCCAGTTTTGTTCATTCTACATATTGGGGACACTCCATCTTCATTTGGACTTTTATTTATGATACTGTTATCTACTACATATGGAATTGGTTTCAATTGTTGAGCACTACACTCACCACATTTTCGTCTATTCCTTGTCATTCAGGCTTCTTATATATTTACTGTAATTACAGTATCCACTCCGCTGTTGCTCGCTGTCTATTTGAGCCATTTACACTACCTCTAATCAAACGAAAAAGTATTTACAATCTATTTGCTTGCTTAGATCGTAAATAGATTAGCCAAAGGTGGTAAAAGAAATAACATTGCATTTGCATTTTGTTAGTATGCAACTTAATATTTTATATACTCATCTAACATGGCTAAAGACCTCCTAGCTAGAATAGGTATTCCTTATTCATTAAACCAAAAATCCCATGTATAACAAATGTGGACATTAAAGTATACTTCTATAGGTCTGCAAATGATAGCCGCACAATTAAGAAAAGTAATCCCCAAAAGCAAGGCCATTTCCGCCTCTTTTTCCAACCAAACATTAATTGCTCAGCCCATCATCCAAGACCCTCCCCTTCCCCCCCCCCCCCCCCCCCCCGCCATACCCGCTCAATGTAAAACCTTTTTACCCTATAATTAACTATTTGCGTGTCCCAAGATGGGTCTGGCACTCCAGGGGCCCCATGATGTAGTAGTTATGTCATGCCCTTAGAGTGCTCTTTTTCTAGGGGAGAACACGTTCTGCTTTCCTATTGCGTCCGTTTCTGACAAGAGATGCTGTGATTGCTCTTCACTCTGGTGTCGCGACCTCTACGGCAACCAAAGGGTTAAGTAATAGTCCCCAAAAGACTCACCTGTCCATTAATGCCCAGGGTGGAGGAGTTAAACTCTCTCTTCCTCCCCCCAATGTATTCGTGGACATGGGGTTACGACAACATTTTTATTACATATTTATTTATATTGTTTTTTTTATTATAAATGTAATATTTTATTTGTAATTAAGCAGAAATTACAAATAAAATTTTCCGCATTTCCAAAAACTGTACTGAAATAGACAAATTGTAACATAGGAATGCAATTCTCAAACCAATGTACCTGATAAGATTAACCTCTTAAAGCTGCAGTTCAGTCTTTTTTTTTTTTTTATTATTTTTTTTATTTCAATAGTTTTATGTGTGCAATCTCTAATTACCTAAAGAACTGTATAGCTGCAGGTCAATTCGTTCTCCATGTATTGATAGGTCGAAATTTGGTGACATAATTAGTGAAGGGATCTGTTTATATTCTGCTTGTCTGTCAGTGGAAGCTCATGAATATTCATGAGCATTCCTGCACTGACAAGTACTAGAGGGAGGGCAGCGCTGACAAAGGGGTGTGCCAGAGCTTGTGACAGGACATGAAGGGGCAGTGCCTTAGCAAATGGCTGTTAAAATAGAATACAAGAAAATTGGTCTTTTAAAGTTGTTTTTTTAAAAACAGAAAATGCTAAAAGTATTTTTTCTTACTACAGAACTGATTTATTAAAAAAAAACACACATGCAGGATATTGACTGAACTGCAGCTTTAAGTTCAATGGCAGGCTGCACAAAAGTAAAGCAACAGTATTTTCCCTCATGGTTACTTTATCTGTTTTCATGTATTCAAGGTTTGTGCGCTAGATATTGAATACATATCTGACAATGGAAACCAACACAAAAGCAAACATTTTTGCGTCTTTTCATTATCGTTTTAGTGCCAATCGCAGAAAAAAATCACAATGTTTTCTAATGTTTATTTCACAAGTGGAATAAAATCTAAATCATGAATACTTGCAATTTTTATTGTTTGCTTGCTCCATCTACCAAATTACTCACAGATAGATTACTTTAAAGCACAAGTATGCTTGGCAATGGGTATTAATATTTCAGTCTATATGTATAACTAGACATTAAAAGTTATGGTGGGTAAAAAGTAAAAAATCCTCCACTGTACAGGTCTGCAACCCTGTCTTTCCCCATTATTGCGTAGCAAACAATGCTTCTTCTGCCGCCAGGGATTCTGGGCAATGACATGCATGAGTCACTCTTTACTTATCCATTTAAAACATGGAGCCCTATAAGCGTATGCCTGGCATATTATACAGCTTGTCAGCACAGCCTGGGTTAAAGCCAAGTCTTTATGTAGGATTTGTTCAAAAGATTTTACACTTTAGGTCCAGTATTTAGCAGTGACTTTAGAAGGGCGAGCACCCACACTCTGGCAGCCAGCTAGCAAAGGGGTCATGTGGAATATTCCATGAGACTTCATTAAACCATGTGGAATTCTCAGAGAAGTGTTGGGGAGAGTGGGGGTGAGGGAAACACAGGTTATTAAAATTAATCACAAAAGGCACAACATGTAGAATCTTAAAGGAATGTCCATTACTGGCTAGACCACAAACTTGAAATAGATAGTTACATAGTAGATGAGATTGAAAAAAGGACCATACATCTATCAAGCTCAACCTATGCTAAATTTAGACAGATACTTTATCCTATATTTGTACTTACAGTAAATTGATCTACAGGAAGGCAAGCAAAAAACCCCAGTGAAATATCATCTGATATCTCATAAAAGGACAAATAAATTCTTTCCTGGCTCAAAATATTGGCAGATTACTCCCTGGATCAACATCCTTCCAAAAAGGCACAACAAAATAAAACCAACACTTTCAATTTTATTCTAGAATTGCCTCGATACATCACCCGTGAAAGTGCAGAAACGTCCCTCTAAAAAAAATGTGTGTATATATATGTAGCCATGGCTGGTCCAGACTATACTTTCTGCTTCCTGTCACCAAAGTCCTGACAGTTACATAGTTGATGAGGTTGAAAAAAGACGTAGGTCCATCAAGTTCAACCTATGCTAAATTTAGACAACAGATACTTTATCCTATATCTATACTTACTTATTGATCCAGAGGAAGGCAAACAAAAAACCCCAGTGACATATCATCCAATGATATTTCATAAAAGGAAAAATAAATTCCTTCCTGACTCCAAGAATTGGCAATCAAGAATTGGCAATCGGATTAATCCCTGGATCAACATCCTTCCCATGTATACTTATTTGGTATATCCCTGTATACCTTTCCCATCTAAAAAGATGTCCAACCTTTTTTTGAACAAATCTATTGTATCTGCCATCACAGTCTCCATGGGTAATGAATTCCACATTTTAACTGCCCTTACTATAAAGAACCCTTTCCTTTGTTGCTGGTGAAATCTCCTTTCCTTCAACCTTAAAAGGGATGGCCCCGAGTCCTTTGTGCTGCTCGTGGGATGAATAGTTCTTTTGAAAGCTCCTTGTACTGTCCCCGAATATATTTGTATATAGTTATCACATCCCCTCTTAGACGCCTCTTTTCTAATGTAAATAAATCTAATTTAGCTAGCCTCTCCTCATAAGTTAGATTGTCCAACCCCTTTATTAATTTGGTGGCTCTTCTCTGCACTCTCTCTAGTTCCATAATGTATTTTCTTAGGATTGGTGCCCAAAATTGTACTCCATATTCAAGGTGTGGTCTTACTAATGCTTTGTAAAGGGGCATAATTATGTTTACTTCCCTTCCATCCATTGCCCGTTTGATGCAAGATAAGATCTTGTTTGCCTTTGCAGCTACTGCATAATTTTGGGCAGTATTGCTAAGCCTGCTGTCTACAAGCACTCCTAAATCCTTCTCCATCAAGGAATCCCCCAATATATCTCCATTTCATTTGTAAGTTGCCTTTTTATTCTTGCATCCAAAATGCATAACCTTACATTTATCTGTATTAAACCTCATCTGCCATTTACCTGCCCACGTTTTCAGTCTCTCCAAGTCCTTCTGAAGAGAAATTACACTCTGCTCTGATTCTATTACCTTACACAATTTAGTATCATCAGTAAAGATGGAGACTTTTCTCTCGATCCCAACCTCAAGGTCATTAATAAACAAGTTAAAAAGCAGGGGTCCCAGTACCGATCCCTGAGGTACTCCACTCACGACTTTAAGCCAACCTGAAAAAGTTCCATTTATGACAACCCTCTGTTGTCTGTCCTTTAACCAGTTTTCAATCCAGGTGCATATATTATTACGGAGTCCAATTTGCTTTATTTTGTACACCAACCTCTTGTGTGAAACCGTATCAAAAGCCTTTGCAAAATCTAAGTACACCACATCAATTGCATTACCCTGGTCTAAATTCCTACTTACCTCCTCAAAGGAACAAATAAGGTTAGTTTGGCATGATCTATCCTTCATAAATCCATGCTGACTATTACTAATAAAAAAAATTTCCATTAGGTATTCCTGAATATTATCCCGTATTAAACCTTCAAGTAGTTTCCCCACTATTGAAGTCAGGCTTACAGGTCTGTAATTTCCCGGTTGTGACCTAGCTCCCTTTTTAATATAGGCACCACATCTGCTTTACGTCAATCTTGTAGTACTGAGCCTGTGGAAATGGAGTCCTTGAATATTAAATATAATGGTTTGGCTATTACTGAGCTTAACTCCTTGAGAACTCTTGGATGTATGCCATCGGGGTCAGGTGCCTTATTTACTTTAATTTTTTCAAGTCGCTTATGAATTTCTTCCTCAGTTAACCAATTGTTCATTAATATGGAGGTTGTGGCTTCCTCCTGCGGCACTACTATTGAACTTGATTCTTCCATGGTAAACACAGAGGCAAAGAATTTGTTTAATACCTCTGCTTTTTCCTTATCTCCAATAATCTGCCTACCCATCTCAACCTGAAACGGTCCTATACTGTATTTTCTTTTCTCATTTTTTTGTTATTAAGGTACTTAAAGAACTTTTTAGGGTTGACCTTACTTTCTATTGCAATCCTTTTTTCATTATCCATTTTTGCTAATTTGATTGCCCTTTTGCAATTTGTGTTACATTCCTTATAATTCTGATATGATGCCTCTGTCCCTTCTGACTTAAAGAAACTAAACACCTGCCTCTTCTTTTTCATTTCCTCCCCTACCTGTTTATTTAGCCACATTGGTTTTGACTTATTTCTTTTATACTTATTTCCCAAGGGTATACACTGATAAGTGTGCATTTCTAACAATGTTCTAAAGACTGACCATTTATCTTCTACATTTTTCCCTGCAAAAAAATCATCCCAGTGTATTACTACTAGATTAGACCTCAGTTTATTCAAATCTGCCTTTCAAAGTTTAAGGTCTTTGTTGAACCCAAGTAATCTGTTTTTTGATCATTTATTTCAAATGAGACCATATTATGATCACTGTTACCCAAATGTTCCAGGACTTGAATATTTGTTATTACTTCTACATTGTTTGATATGACCAAATCCAGAACTGCCCCTCTCCTGGTTGGTTCCTCAATAATTTGGGTCATATAATTGTCTTTAAGCACCCCCAAAAAACGGTTTTCTTTTGTTGTAATGCTAATCTCATTGCCCTAGTCAATGTCTGGATAATTAAAATCCCAGCTACAGGCAGTGTCAGTGTCACGAGAGACGAGGCTAAATACACCTTTATACCGGGATCATATCATTGAGCAAAGCCAATAAGTAAAATAAATTCTAATGTATTCCATAGAAACAGGCAAACACACGTTAAATTACAATAGACAGAAAGATACACTTACTGGGGTCTGGGGTTGACAAACGGACTTTCCTAGTTTAAATAAAGTCTTTAAAACAGTCCAGTGCTGAAGTGGGGACTTAGAAAACATTTCGGTTTAAAAAGTCCTGCAGCCTCTCTCTTTGCAAATTGCAGCAAGGCGTCTCTGGGCCCAGTCTGACCCGTTCTTGCCCTTATGGCAAATTGGACTTCTGGAATCACTTGGGAACACATGGAACACCCAAGAAAGAACAACAGCAAAGAGAGTTCTGGTAGGACGACTAGCAATGCCTTCTCACTTGAATAAGACCTACTAAGGACGAAATGGTTGTTGTGTATGGCGCAATAAATTTGATACTTTTCCAAATCCGTGGAGCGCTGGATGTTTCCTTTTCACAGTTCAGAACAGTGAGAGAATGTGCACAAACCGCCATCTTGCCCACTCACTATTCAAAACCCCCCACCGGCTCAATGCCACTAAGTTTGGGTTAGGTTACATGGACCCTTTTAACTGAGGATATTGGTGCTCCAGTTAGCCCTCCTTGCTAACAAAAGGGTTCACACCTCTGGGATCTCTGAGGCTTTCAAGTCCTGGCTTTCTCCCAGATGCTTAGGCACCGAGCCTGGTAGCCATGATTTTGAAATCCCACAGTTCATTTACAGCTGGGAGTGAGAGACATGCCTCCTGGGGCTGAGTGCAGCCCAAGATCTGTGCAGAGCACAAGGCCTCAATATTGCAAGAAGGCCAGCAACATCCAGAGATCTGGGACCCAGTCCAAAATATGATGGATGGGGGGGGGGGGGGGGTTGAAAGCAGCGCTACATATACATACATACATACATATACACACACACACACACACACACACACACACACTGTATACAGAGATGATATATTTATATACATATACACAAAAACAAAAAAAGAAAGCGCCCGATCCTAGTGCAATAAGTCTAAAAAATAACATTTAATATCCCATAAAAATCCAACGAATTCGAACTCACAAACAGAAATAAAATAGCATTGTATGAGATATACTCATGCACCAACAGGAACTCAGCTACGCTGCTCACACGTTGTCTCCACCGCATGCAGTTGCAAGGCTCCTCTAGGTCTCTGTCCGGCAGGAACTCAGGGAGCAACACAAACACTCTTAGTGTCCTCCGGAAACAAGTCCACTGTGTAATGGGTTCCGGGTAGGGCTGCGTATGGCCTGTAAGGTAGTCGACAGTGTCTATGAGTCCAGGATGCTGATGGTATAGTATACCACACTAACAACGCAACATACACCCTACGCGTTTCTTCACATTACGTGATTTCATCAGGGGATAGATCTTAGGTGTTCTTCAATGGTATATATATATATATATCTAAACCATCCAATCGCATATGATCTAGCTAATTAGGTCTAAGTGTCTAAGGCTGGCAGAGCACTTGTGTGATGTTAACTCTTCACATGGATCAATTGAAGTGTGTATACCATATAAAGCAAATATAATGAAGATATATGGTATAATAAAGATATACATGATTATAGACAAATATTAAAATACAGAAAATACAAAAAAATATCAAAATACACAAAATACACAAAATGCACAGTATTGGCCATATCAAACACAATATATATATATATATATATATATATATATATATATATATATATATATATATATATATATATATATATATATATATATAGTGTTTGATATGGCCAATACTGTGCATTTTGTGTATTTTGTGTATTTTGTGTATTTTGATATTTTTTTGTATTTTCTGTATTTTAATATTATTTAATATTATATTTTATATATATATAGAAACACAGAAAAAACAGGCGCACTCCTAGCGTAAAAAGGTATAACAATATATTTATGGAGTCAAGGATTTAAAAATGCACACTCGCAAACACAGCTTAATAAAAAGCATTTTTGAGTAAAACTCAGCCAGCCAGACGCAGGAACCCGGTAACGGATAGCTTCAGTGTAGTGTCCGGTGTAGATACACTGCAGCAGCCTCTGTGAACGCCTCCGGAGCCCGGGGAGCACAAGTGACGCCGCCTTCCTCTCAATCGGGCGTCACACAGTGAGTTCTGAGCTCCAGGTACCGCGAGAACTCAGTGACGTCAGTGGATTCAACCGGAGAAAGTTCCCATGAAAACAACGGGTGGACGGCTGAGATAAATGCTTCCAAAGAAGCAATAAAATGCTGTAGCAAGCCAGTGAGTGGAAATATAATAAAACTGGGCAGTACACCTCAACAAAACACTCTCTACGCGTTTCGTCTCAAAGAGACTTCATCAGGAGTTAACAGCATAGGTGTGGAACGTAGTATTATAGTAAGATGAACCAATCAGTACACAGAAGACTACTAATTGCTAATCAGGTACAAGAGGTCAATGTAAGGATAATATTAACCCCTATATGTTCCAGAACACATATAGGCAAAGTGAGCCAACAATACTAGAGAAAATGACCAAATAAACAGATACATATAATAACATACACTTTAACAATTTAAATTAAAATACATTTAGGTACTACAGCAAAATATAATATAGCATGATATAGCATAATATAACATCATTGGCAGAATCATGTAATAATATAATAAACAGATGCTAGTAGAGAAATAACATTACTCCAAATAATTGGGGTCAATGAATCTCCACTAGATAGTACATATACAGAGATAATGATATTACTATGGAGATTCAGAGAGACCAAAGTACAAATGACGACAGAGTGGGAAAGGGGGGGGGGAGAAAGTAATAAGGGAAGGGGTGGGGGAGAGGGAGAAAAAAAGGGGAAAAGGGGGGGGGATAATGGGAAAGAGGCAGAGAAAAGGGAGTGAAGAATGGACAAAAACAGAAAAGGAAGATTGGACGGAGAAGGATTTTGGATCAATGGTGGTCACGCAAGCAAAGCTGATACTGCTATATACACAAAATGATCTTTTAGTAAATATACCATATCTAGACCACTGTCAAAAGGGAACAATCAAACACACCAACTGAGCCAGTGCGGTAATACGAGTGCCACCACGGAGGGAACGAAATAAATCGCTCAACCCAGACCTCCGTGAAAGCACCGCACCCCACAACAAGCATGAATGTGTCATTAAACTACTGTACTAAAGTCTATTGTGTCATTGAGACCCCCTGGACATAACGTACCAAGTACATATATCCAGTAGGTCTCCCTGACACATAATTTCTTGAACCTATCACCCTCTGAAAGGGAAGGTGAAATGGCCTCGATACCAAAGATGGACAGAGAGCAGGGATCCTTATTGTGTACACTATCAAAGTGCCGTGATAAGCAATGTGACTGAAGACCATGTTTCACATTTCTACGGTGCTCGAGAAATCTAGTACTAACAGTCCTTGACGTGCGGCCCACATATTGTAGACCGCAACGTCAAGTAATGAGATATATAATGTAGGTACTAAGACAATTTATATAGTGTTTTATCTTATGTACAGAACCATTAGAAAAGGATTTAAAGGAATTAATTTTACGCCCCAATTTATATGCCCACAAGTAATACATCTATTCCTACCACAGGGGAAATTTCCCCTTGTAGGAGTCTTGATAGATGTTATAGATTGTAAATCAATAATGGGCTTAAGTCTACTTGGGGCAATCATGGTCTTCAGACACCTTGCTTTTTTGAAGACAATTGGAGCTCGTATTGGCACCTTAGGGCCTAGAATAGGATAATTCTGAATAATGCTCCAATGTCTATTTATAATATGTTTAACCTGATATGCCAATTTATTGTACTTTGTGATAAACTTTGGAAATGAGTGTAAAGGATTCCTGCTTACTCTGTCCACCGCTGGATCAAGGCCAGCAGGATCAGATCTGGTCCTGGACCTCTCAAGTAGAGCACTCCTATCAGTAGATTTAGCATCATCAAACGCCCTCTGCACCACTGCTCTGTCATAACCCAATTGGAGAAACTTATTCGTTAAAGTCTCTCCTTGGGCACAGAAATCTGAGTTCAAAGAACAATTCCGGCGGATCCTGAAGAATTGGCTTCTTGGAATGTTATTAAGCCACTTTTTATAGTGGTTGCTACCGTACTGCAGGTACCCATTGGTAGAGACAGGTTTAAAGTGTGTTTTACTATGTATCCTCATGTCCGACCTATCAATGAACAGTTCAAGATCTAAAAATACCATCGTATCTGGATGTATAGAATGGGTGAATTTTAACCCCATATTGTTAACATTAAATATATACCATGGCCATATATCTATAGAAATGTATATATTCATGCGTATGTGTGTATCTGTACACTGCTTGTATATGTAACCGCTGTAACCATTAGTTCATTATTTTAATATTAAATATGGTATGTAAGATTGAACAAAAACCACATATATATCTATATACATACAGCAGTATACATCTGCACACACACATGTATATCACACACAAGTAACAACCAGTAATTAATACATGTGTATAATAGTGAATAAAATGTTTAAAAAAGGAGGAGGACTGATAGAACAGTAATAATATGTTTTCCAATTGAACTACTTATATATTAGTATTAGATATTGTTGATATAATTAATAAGTAATTTACTATGGGCTTGTATAAGAAGATCAATTTAAATAACTCTATAGATTTGTTTTTTGTTTTTAATTAGTGTTTAAATACAAATAATTGAGACTGATAAGAATATTATATATAAATGTATAAATGATTAATAATTTTGTACTAATATATTATAATTATATGAAGATGAATATATTGTTTATGATGTATTTTATTTTAATTTTATTTTATCTTGTGGATGTAATAGAGACATAATCCAGAGCTAGGGAAAGATATAGAAAGAGATATGTATGGTCTGTGCATAACCAAATATTTTTGTCGATATACTACAGACCATATACTAATCTGTCAAGGCTAGTCTAAATGATGTAATATCTAATATGTTTCTAATATTTTATTCTCTTTATTAAAAAGATACAACAGAAAGAAAGAAGGACCAGAACAAGACCGAGGATTTTGTATCCGAGATCACTAGCAACGCAAATGGTCAAGAATGTACTATACAGTCCACATCAGATCACTACTAGAACCATGCATCAAAATGTGTAACATTATGTGGTCAAGTGTGATATGTTAATACTAACCTATTGAATAAATAATCTATATTAATGTGATTGTACAAAATTTGATATTTTTAATAAATTAAATAAATTCAAATGAAATTGGGTCTGTGTGATAATAAAGTATTATGAATTAATAAAATGTGTTTGGTGATATATTAATATTGGATAAAATGTGACTATATGACGGTAACATGTGAATGGATAAGTGAATAGTAATATAATTCTATCTAGAAATAAAAGTGTTTGGAATATATATATATATATATATAGATATATATATATAGATATATATATCTATATATATATATATATATATATAAAATACTGATTGATCGTGAAATAATGAACTTAACATGGGAGATGGAACCCTCATAAGACAAACATGGAGGGAACATGTCTAGCATGTTCAACCCTGACCTCCATGTTCCGTCATCACTATTGGAGGGATACACTAGTTATACCACTGTGCTGATGTCAATACAGTCATTCATGCCATCCGGACTCAATGTCCTCAGAAAATAAATCCAGTATGTTTCCCATAGATTTAAAAGTTTATGTCTATCACCACATAGTAAAGTAGATTTGATGGCTTCAAACCCCATCACTACCAATGTGGCTGGGTCCTGATTGTGTTTTAATTTGTAGTGACGAGACAAACTATGGGTTTGTAAACCATGTATGATGTTTCTACGGTGTTCTAGGAACCGCGTACTCAAGGAGTGTGCAGTCCTCCCAATGTATTGAACACCACATGGACATATGATAGCATAAACCACAAAAGTGGATAAACAGTCAATATGTCCTTTTACTGAATGTGTAGACCCGTTTGAATAAGATGAGAAGGTATTAGATGTTTACAAGTTAAACATCTCGTACGTTTACAAAGAATATTGCCATCAATTTGTTCCATATTATTTGTAAGTTTCAAATTTGAAGATTTTAATCTACTAGGTGCTAGTAATGATTTTATATTCCTTGCTTTTTGGAATACAACTGGTATTCTAGAGGGCAATTTTCTACCAATGATCGGATCATTCAGCAAGATGTTCCAATGTGAATTTAATATAGATTTTATTTTAGAAAAGGCATTATTGTATTGTGTAATGAATAAGGGTGAGCTAGAGTTATTTGTCATTGTTCGACTATATTTACTAGTTGTAGTTTTATATTTAGACTTCTCTAAGAGTTTTTGTCTCTCTATTAGACCTACTTGTCTAAATGTCTCTTGAACAATATTTTTATTGTACCCTTTGCCACAAATTTGTTGACGAGACTATCACCCTGGGCCAAGTAATCAGAGTCCAGTCCCAGTAGGCTTCCGGCCGAAACGCGTAGGAGTGGGTGCTGTAGGCAGGATCCCCTGGTATGTCACTTGCCAAGGACACGTAATTATGTTCTGAGCCATGCTCCTTGCTCCCTCCATGATTTTGCAATGTGTTTGATGTTAGGTTATATATGATTAGAGCTTTAGGTGTCTTAAGTGTGCTTCTTTAGGCTGTGTAATACTTTGGTCTTATCATGTATTGACGCACTGTGTTATTTTTAACTATCCCAGAGATTGTGTGGGGATCAGTATGCAATCATATAATGTGATTTGACCACTCGGCCATAGCCACTTCTAGTTTCATCTTAGCCCGTTATATAAACCTCATTTGCTCACCATGCGAGCTACATCTTAGTGCATTATCTGTTTGATTTGATACGGTTGTTTCCTTGTAGACCTTACCGTTGGAGGATATTTGTCAAGTATTGCGTACAGGGGATCCATGCCTTGTTTTAATCACTCTTTGCTTTCTTTTAATTTTATTCTGTGACAGCTATGTAATAAAGATTTTGTGATTTGTACTGGAATTGGTATACTAGAGTGCTTTTGTTTGGGGCTTTTCTCTCTCCTACATATATAAATATACATATATACACACATATATAAATATACATATATACATACACACATATATATATATATACATACACATATATATATATACATATATATACATACGCATATACACGCACATATATATGCACACACACACACACACACACACACACACACACACACACACACACACACACACACACACACACACACACACACACACACACACACACACACACATATATATATATATACAGAATGCAACAGAGGTCTGTTTTGGACCATACACGTGAATTCTCATATTTCTATGCCAGTGAACTCTCTCGGGAAAACCTATTGCAAATGGTAAATTATTGTAAAGGGATTTCTGTTTTAACCTATTTTATTCAACTGTTTTACATTTACTGTAATTGTATGTTCTTGTAATTATCTTTTTCTGTAATCTGAAGCACTGTATTTTTATATATATATATATATAGTAAAACATTCTTTAGTAAGTAATGCTTTGGGGCTCTGAATGAACTGTTGCACACTGGAGGGAGTATTTACATATTTTGGCACATTTTGCTACAACAGATGTGTGCATTAAGTGCATGGATTTTTTTTTATAATAAACAGGTACCTGAGTCCCTAGCAGATATATTAATTTACATATTTTTCATATTTCTTGGGTGGTGTCAGTGGATAGACATGATTGCAATTGAGTAAGGGGTTAATATTAACTCATTTAAAGTCCCTTTGCGGAAGAGAAAGGTGAGTTGGCTAGAGTAGCTGTGTGTATTAAACCTGGTTGCATATCTTAGTCACATGCTTACTTGTGCGCTGTTCGTGACAGATGGTTTATGAGAACGGACTGAGGGGAGATACCCTCAATTTGAGGGAAATTTGCAAAGGTGAAAAGTGGGCAAGCTTGTGAGCTGTGTATTAACCCTTGTCCTGTATGCAGGTCACGTGCTCACAAGTGTGCTGTACGTGACAACATCCATGCAAGAAAATAACATGCCTACAACATCCTATGGCGCAGCAGTATATGTCGCTCTTGGAAAGATGGTGGCAGACACAGAAACAGTACCCTGGGCTCTATTCCACCTAAGTTAGTTTCAAGCTAACCTTCTGTCCAGATAGAACAACAACCATCAAGATCTATTCCAAAGAACACCGCTTCTGCTAGAAATTCAACAGGAACTGGCAATGTGGAGATCGGAAGGCAATTTAGTAAAGAGTCAGTTGTTGGGTCCGGTAGACTGGTTTTTCCAAGCGGATGCCTGCTCTTCCGGGTGGGGAGAAGAATGCCAAGAAACAATGTCCAAGGAATTTGGTCAACAGAAGCAGTACTTTCAAGCAATATACTGGAGAGAAGAGCAATCTTCAAAGTGCTTTTGACAGTTTTTAATAGTTTGCAGGGTTACCCGATCAAAATACACTCCGACAAGATCAATGCGGTTTTCCAACATAAACTATCCATGTGGCACAAGGAATGTTCATGCTACAAATTTTCAGATAGGCAGAGCTAAATATTTCAGCCATCACAATGATTCATATAGCAGGTCAGCAGAATTTCCAAGCCGACTAATATTATAAACCTAGGAGAGTGGTCTCTAAATCAAGAAAATTTCGAACACATCGTTGGCAGATGGGGTCAACCAATAATAGACCTCATGGCAACAGGTTGCAACACCAAATTTCATCCCTTCTCCAATACAGCAGATGGTGTTGCCAGAAAGTGGCCTACGTCTTCCCACCAATTCCTCTGATTCAGAGGACATTGATTTTCTGCAAAGCAGAGGCAAATGCCAACCCCAGAGAGGCCAAGAAGATCGTGGTTCACAGAGCTAAAAGAAAAGTCAGTTGACTTTCCTTGGTAGCTTTCAACCTTCACAGGCTCCCTCACGCAGAGCCCAATCAACCATCAAAACTTACAAATATTGCACCTTATCGCTTGGAGACAAAGTGTGGTCCAAAAGACAAGGGTTTTTCTGTGCAAGAGTCAGACACACTGATCAAGGCTACAAAGCCCCCAACATCCAAAATCCATCATAGAATTTGGTCAATTTGCAGATCCTTGTGCATCAAAAATAACGCGAGCCCAGAATTATCTTGAACATCTTAGATTTTCTTCAGGAAGGTTTCAGTAAGGATCTCAGTCACTCATCTCAAAACCCAAGTGACAGCACTCAGCGTCTTCTTTCAGGATAAAAATTGCAAACCAAAAGTATTTTCAGCAATTCTTAAAGACAACTGGAAAAGGAAGACCGAGGATCCCCGTGGGATTTAGTGCTCCAGGCACTACAGATACACCATTTTGACCATCTCCATTCAACACTAATCAGATAGTTAACATTGAAATCCTTTTTTTTTTTTTGCATTTTCCACGAGGATAAAGTGGTCTTTAGAACACTACCACTTTTTCACTGAAAAGTAATTTAAATAATTTGTATGTATGTACAAAAAAACAATTAGAAAGAACAGCGCAAAACCTCATAATGTAGTATATATAAATTATATTGAGTTCATTCAGCAGGTGAGTATTGCACGTACATTAAAATATAATTAACAGGCATGACATGTTAGGGACATGTTACCACAGCTGCTCGCAGTATGGAACCACTCAGGATTCTGCTGGGCTAGGGAAGGGATGAATTCTTATCTCTCCCCAGGTGTTCTTGGGTTATTTCTCCCTCCAGATCGTCATCACCTCATCAGATGGGGAACTGTAGAACTTCTTCCACGTGGCCCGCTGGATACTGGTGTTGTATAGCTCAATTGCTAGGTACACGCTGATGCTGTCACTCAGTATCTCCCGTCTGGCGTAGGAAGCGGTGGTACCGGCGGCAGGTAGTGTAGCCTGCCACACATTAATGCTCCACGACGGACCGGCTGATGCGCACTGATGACGTCACTCCACGACGGACTGACTGATGTGCACTAGCGCGCACTGATGACGTCACTCCAAGCGTCCCGTAACACACGGGTTAGATCAATGGAGATAGGCAATGTCCATAGGTTAGCATAAATGGTTAGAGTCAAAGCAGGTACTAAGACTCAAGAGGTACAAACTGGAACGCGTCCTATTCCAACGCGTTTCGTAAATCAATTACTTCGTCAGGGAATGACGCAGATGATTTTTCTTTTTTTGTATGTATAGTATGTATGTCTTTATTTAAATAGCGTCATTAATGTGCATACCACTTTACAGCAGTAATACGTGACAATCATATAAATAACAAATGATATAAATAACACAAAGGGTAGAAGTGCTTCAGAAATAAAAGTAACATTTAGGAAAAAGAGTCCCTGCTCCGAAGAGCTTACAATCTAATGTTGTTGGTTGGAACGTAGAGAGACATTTCACAATAACCAAGAAATGGTGCTTTTCATCTGTCCAAAATTCCGCCAAAAAAAAAAAAACACTAGGAAGAATGTCTGAACACAGAGTGTGAGTGCTAAAGGTCCATATCTCCAGAACCAAACCCTTTAGAAGATCCAGAAGTTTATTTTTCCGCTTTTCAGGGCAACAAAAGGTAAACCCAGGAGCCAAGACAGCCATAGCCAGATGGATAAGAAACCTCATTATATAGGCTTATAAAGCATTAGGGAACACGCTGCCAATTTCTTTTAAGGCTCAGTACCGGAGCGATCGCAACTTCCTGGGCTATTCAACAGCAGCCAAAAAAAATAAAATCTAGCTGTTCAATAAACTACTGATCAAATTCTGCCAGTTTCCAGTACTTTCAGCACAAAACTAGATTCCAGTTGTAACTGTACACACCAGTGGCTCAATTTATCAAATTTGCCAGAATTACCTCTTCCACAAGGATGTGGTCAAGCTGCGAATTTCTTATGTCTTACAAGAACAGAAATGCAGTTCACATTCAGATAGGAAAATCATTTTCCCTCTCAGAGGAAATATGCTGCACTGTCTAATATGATATGTTTTTTCTGCCTTGCTTCGCCCATAAGGAGAACAATGTTTGGCTTCACTTGTGCCTAAAAACATTTATACGTTCACAGCTCATTTGAGGTCTTGAAGGCTTTTTCGCAGCACCTTATTTTTTTTATTTACAAGAACTCTTTACTTAAGAGCAAAACAGAAAATTAACTTAATCCCCTAGGATACCTTTATACACCAGGCCCTTATGACATACAGGGTACCTCATGGCATTAGTGCTAGTCTTCAAAAGGTAGATTGCATTCACTGCTGCATTGGTATCTTGCAACTCTTAACATTTTGGGTGCCCCAGGATGTAGCGACTATATTATGCCCATCTGTTTTTGTTTTTTTTTGCTGCTGCTGCTGCTGCTGCTTAGATGGCGTCGTGTGTTTCCATGGAGCATAGGAGACTATGTGCCCATTGGTGAAACGGAGAAAGACTTTTCCGCTTTCTGCAAAATGGCCCGTGTGGTCACATGACCACGATGCGCCGGATGGTTCGTGGAACTCGTGCCGCGACACCTCAGGCGCTCAAGAAAAGTAGACTTTCCCGCAGTAATAGTTCTTAAGAGTATCTGAAGGTTTTTTTATTTTTTCTTGCATGTAGATTCTATATTATACCAGAGAAGAGACCTTTCTCTTTTCTTTTTTTAAAACTTTGAAAAAATATATTTCTACTGCTTTAATGTGTTTCCCTCCATGCAGGCAATATAATTGCAAAGCATCATTGAAGAAAGTCATAAATTACTTAAAGGAAAATAGAATGAAAACCAGTGTAGCTGTTTCAATCTTAAACTATGCTAATTACAAGTACAGGCTGTGCAAAGTGACCGAATGAACAGGAGACACAGCAAAGAGCTGGGCAGAAGAGAAGCTACTGTATGGCCCTGAACGCACATTACTAGTTTTTGTGGCATGACTGTTCTTCCTGCAGTTACGATTTAGCGTCGAAACTAGTTGCCTCGGAAAGCATCACCCTGCTGGCATATCTCCCTTATCTTTACAGTATTCTCATTATGTAAATAAATCAGTTTGGAGATGGAGGCTACTACTATGTGCTCTTTATCCCATCAAAGTACTGATGGTAGCAATAAACATAATTTTACTTCCTTATCCAATGGGGGTCTAATATTTAGAAGAGCAAAATAGACCATTGCTCCAACCACTACAATCTTATTATCGGTGCATGTAACCAATGCATTGAAGTGTCATCAGTGTAGAAAAATAATGCGACTAATAGGTCTTTCCAGCATCGGTTTTAATAAGCATCTGTTATATGTTAAATTATAAACACAATACCATTTTAAATTGGCTGTTAAGTTCATTGTGGTGTGTCAAAGTTATGCAGAAAGCATATTTAAAAATGTGCTGGTAATAGCCTACTAAAACATGAAAAACAGATGGGTTTTTAGGAACTAATGTAAAATGCATCACAATAAAGCATTACTCTAGTAGATATTGCTTCCCAATTAGTGTAAAATATAGCTTTTAATGTCTGCTAGTCAGAAAAGTTTCCATCGTTCAGACCAATTTGCTGGTCGTTTTTTGCTTTTTCCACAAATTACAATTTATATGTTTAATTATTTATGACCTCTCTTTTCCTAAACCAATTACTAAATACCTAGAGTTCCTTAGAAAGGTATATTGGAGTTAAAGCAAACCTATTATCCCCCATTTCATATAATTTAATTGTTAATAAAACAATTACATTGGAAACCACTCAAGAATGAAAGTGACCGAACGAAAGTAATAGTTTTCATGGGTTTCATGGGTTATATGGGCTCCTCTGGTAGAGTCCTAGGACAACAGTGAACTAATGACAGTAGGAATACTTAACCCAGAGTGTAGGAGAGGCCACGGTACCAGAGTGCAGAATCCTCCTCTACCGTTCCTCTCCTGGAAAGATAGACTTCTGTGCAATGAGATCTCACCTGTCAACTTGAGAAGTTAGGTAATGACACAACAATGTCCTGGTTCCCCTGTAATACAAACTTACCAGTGAAGTTACTGGTATTACTTCCAGATTTTTAAAGGGAAGTTAAATGGCAGTCCAATAGGAAACTGCAATTGATGATCTTGTGGCTTTTTGTTGGCCTGAGTTTTGTCGCCTATTTTGTTACAC
>NC_134485.1:164614611-164622066 GCF_040206685.1 Ascaphus truei
AGAAATACACACTGCAGCCAGGGTTGCCACCTTCTATTGAAGGCTAACGCGGAGATAACATTTTTTTAGATCTATTTATTATATATTTATTTTTTTATCTTGCCTTTGGCTGTATCCTCCCTTCCAAATTCCGTCAACATGGCTGCACGACGTCATGTAATACACATTGCCATAACAACGAGCTGCTCCGTGACGTCACGCGGCATCAAGTTGACATGACAATGGGATGCATTATGGTGACGAGGCATCACATGATGCCACATTGTCATGGCAACATGTCACCGCCTGACGTTAGTGTCTTGTTGTCATGGCAACAAGGAGGGGGGGGTGACGTGATGTACATTGTTTTAAAGTGTCCCGGATTTTCATTTTGAAAAACTGGTCACCCTATTCAGGTAACCACATTTATAAATGTAACCCTGCTTGCCGTTCACATGGAGATGGACTACAGTATATACATGGCAGTGCTCAATCTCTCATATCTGTTCAGGGTGCTGGGTCTGTGCAGGCTGGGCATGGATGTACAGATAGAATAAGGGTGGGCGCCAATAACTTTTACATTACAAAAAGAGCTTTATTCACATCGGTTTATAAGACACGCCATATAGGACATACTTCACGTTCTACATATTAACTGGTGGCAAATCATAAAGTTACTCTGAGCTTCATCCTATGCTAGGGAGGTACAGATGCTTTTTTCCGTTAGTATTTATTTCTAAAATATTTTACCAGGAAGTAATACATTGAGAGTTACCTCTCGTTTTCAAGTATTTCCTGGTATTGGTTAGATTGCCAATCTCTTGTATAGCGTCATTAGTACCCCATGTGACAGTGAGGGGGTAACCAGGCTCTAAATAAAAGGTCAAGCCCTGTTTTAGTTACCTCTGATCAGAGTATAAGGGTTCAAGAGTGTCAACTCTAGCCCAGTCACTGTATATGCATAACCTGTAATTTGCAACAATAAAGATTTTCTGTGTTTTTACCTTTCCAGGGATGCCAGCGAGCAGGGATTGGAGTTTCAAGGGGGGTTTTGCTGATAAATTGTTGTCAGAGTGTGCCTAGGTAGTTGGGGTCCAGAGATGTCTGTTCCCTTAAAAATGTACCCGGGAATCATGCCTGATTCTCGGATACATTTAAGCACATTGTTCTGGCAATAGCTCCCCTTGAAACCACTTGCGCGACTCACCGCTACGGTTTCCTGCTTAAGCATAGCCCAGAAAGGTAAATGGGGCAAAAGGATGAAAAGTGTCCCTGTAACTGTAAGGGGTCCCTAGGTTAAGGGGGATACCCCAGTTAATGCCCAGACCTTATATTTGTTCTGCCAGACCTGGATGAGCTTGACCCAGCGGGTGGCATGAGATAGCCCGGGACTGAGGCGGCAAACTTGTGCATGTCCCTTGGCAATTTCAGATTTCCTGCTGACTTGGCTTTCTAGAATGGCTTGGCTCTGATTGGCTACTGAGAAAGTTCCCATACGCTAATTGGCTGTAGTATTTTGTGAATAGAGCTCTAAATATTATAAAAAACCTATGAGCCAATCAGGTTTGAGATTTCCAGCGATAGAAGTGCGGGCTTTCCAAAGATGCTCTTGCGCAAATAGCTGAGCAACCAGCCTCTATTTTCAAGCTGAAAAGTCTGTCCGCCAGAGACCAAGTCCCGTTTTTAGTGCCCAAGTTCTAATAATCTAACGTAGCGGTCGCGACTGAAACTACAAGCCAATTTAAGTTCCAGGAGTTTTAGTACTATCCCCCGGTTAAAAAGAGTCCAAGCTCTCAGAAGAGAAGGGAGTGGTGGTGTGTGGAACGTCACACCGATTTGGGAACCAGAGGATTTGGGGCTAAGTCCCGGTCAGGGTAAAACTCTTATTGAGAGTTCCCTGCACCTAGAACAATCTAGTTTTCGACCCCCAGTAGGTGTGCTTGTCATCTGTATTTTGTGTTTCACTGTGTATATGCCTATTTCTGTGAATAAATTACAATTTATTTCATTATCTTGTTTTGCTCAAATGAATGATTCTGGTAAAGGTGTACAATAATCCTTGTCTCCAGTGACACCCCATCTCAAGTGGGCTCCAACCGGCTGGGAATACTCCGTTTTGGGATCTTACCTTTACTGTATACTTTGTCCATTCATATTGGATCGGGAGTTTACCAAGAACCTCCCGGTGGGGCCGATCCGAATATGCTCCGGAGCTACTACTCTGAGAACGCCTGCTAAGCACTTGCTCACTCCGCTTCCTGAATGAAAACAATCTTGAGCCATTAATATAGGCGCTAACTAAGTAGGGCACGTACCTTAACTAAAAACCAATAAACAAGGCCTGGATACTCTTAAAATAAATATCTACATACAAACATTTACAGAACTCATGGTGAGGCCCTCTACCAGAACTACGAGGAATCCGCTTCTACAACATTGGGCGGAGCTATATATACACATGCTTCTCCCTATGGTGACATCACTGGTCACAAGACATCCTACAACACATGGTGGAGAGGGGCAATATCAGAGTGATCCCACCTGATAACCCGATTAAGGCTGTTAACCCTTACACAAACTAGCAGTCCCCAGAAGGGGGCTACACAAATATTAGTTTTAAAAAATTCTTGAAAAATACTTAGATTTGTCTTAAAGCTGCAGTTCAAGCAATATCCAGCATGTGTGTTTTTTTTTTAAATAAATTAGCTCTGTAATAAGAAAAAATACTTTTAGCATTTTCTGTTTAAAAAAAAAAAAACTACTTTAGCTTTAAGGAAACACTTATCTAGTTTTAACCTATTAATCATATCACACTGTCATGAGCTCAGTTTGGTGCCATGTGGGACTACACCAAAGACTCCAAATTTGATGCTACAGTGGATTACATTGTAGTATCAACAGCATCTCAAATACATGGAAGACTAGAAGAAAGAAGAAATACTAAACATTTGCAGACTTCATAACTCCGCCCTGATCCTTGCCTTTTTAAAATTGTTACTATATTTTTTTAGTTTGGTAGGAATCTGTGTGAACCTGCTCTCTCCTTGAACCTCAACTCCCAAGACTGTCACAGTGTGCACCCCCTTCAGCCAAAGGCCTACCTTGAGCTCTCCTTTATGTCCTATGCCACTCCATACACCATGTGCTCAACAATCCCTGTACCCATTCACCCGAACATTCGCTGTATTGCCATGAGGGTGTCTGTGACCTGCGACTATTACCCTCTTACCTATCAATATCTGTCCCCCTCACACACACGTTATTCCCTGTACTCTTCTTAGTTCACACTATGTGGCTCCCATGACTCTGTTCCATACAGTAATACAATGGCCACGAAGAGATAATCACAACATACCAAGCGAATGACAACTTTTTATTGCCCATGGGTGCCAGCCCTGGAAGCATATTAATTTTGTGTTCCCCGGTTAAATATTGTTGTCGGTAGATAAAAAATAGTTTGTTGTTCGGGGAACCAGGGGGTCTCAGGATCAGCTCACTCCTTTCGGTTCAGACAAGTTAAAAAATAAATAAATAAAAAAACACACACATTGGGAGCATTGTGTATTGCTGCTTTAAAGAATACTGTAAGTAACAGAGGTCTGTATGAAGTTGTTAATGGCAGACATGTGACTTCATACACTCCCTCAAAAGCAGAGCGCATGGGAATGCTACTGAATGCGACTGAAATCAGATTTCTGGACAATGTGCAGACTGCAGAGAAGCATGATCCCATGAAAGGCGCTCTATTTTAATAGGAGGAAGCAATATTTAGTCTATATAGTTCAGCAACAGTGGTGACATGCCACAGGCAATTACTGGAAAGGGAACAGTGAATGTAAAGTGCATCAGTGCAGCCTAGTTTTTAAAAGGAATAGGCAAAATGTTTCCTTGTGACAATGCAATGCTTTCAATTTGCTCTGCATGTCAATTTCATTTCTCCTTACTAAACTTTCCTTAGTCAGCACTTTCTAAAATGACCTCTGTCTCATTTCCTGTTCTCACGTTTCCATAGGACTGGAGCAGCTGAATAAACCAGCTTACACAAATTGATAAAATCAGAAGTTGAAAAGGGTTACAGATTAATTGTAGCTTTATATAGTTAAACAGTCTTGGATTTGATTGGCTGATCTACAGCAAATAGACCTTCTCATATTAAAATACATTTGAAATAATCCATGTCTTTAGATTAGGTTTCATCTCTTCAACTGCTGAAGTTGTGTATTCACTGTGATATCTCTTGACTTGTTACTCTGTGGTAATTGTATAAATATACTACATGTCAAGATGCTACACATGACAAAATGTAATATTTAATATCTTATCTGGAAAGAAAGAAATACAAAGAGCGCACCAGGGATCAGTAATAGTATGTAGTCTAAAATAATACCAATCAATAATTTACAAGTTAAAGTGCAGTGGTGGATGTTGACAATCATGCCAAGAAAGGACACCCGAGAGACCTCTGTCCAGGAAGAAGGTCCGGCGGAGATCTATCCAGAAGCCCCACTAACACGAGGTTGTCGTGAACGCTATTGAATGCTGTCTCTCGGGCGTTCTACCTTGGCCTCATTTTGAACTTCCACCAATGCATTTTAACTTAAGCTATTGATTGTTAATTTTATTATTTTTTTAAATACAAACTATTACTGTACCCTGGTGTGCGCTTTGCATTTCATTCCTTCTTTCATTGCGATCTCCCTTTGGGAGTTATCTACAGGAGCCATGGATATACTCATATATTTGAGCTGCAATGGGAGAACGCTACTAAACGCCACTTTAGGCTGCGTCCAGGGTGCACTGAGCTGGTGTGGGCGCTCACGCTCGCCACGATGACACATTGAGACAATGTGTGTGGCCTGCGTGAGCTGTAGTCGGAGCTCAGTTTCAAGAGTTTCAAAATTTTGAATCTGCAGCTCCGACTTCAGATCACATGACCTACTTTACCCAGTCAGAGGACAGCAAGGCAAAACCAATGCAATACAAGCATTGGGAGCTTGTATTGTATTGCATTGCTTGCTGTCCTCTGACACGAAACGGGGGGGGGGGTGGAGAAGAAACGGGCGGGGCGGGTGGACATGAAACGGGGCGGGGGGGACACGAAACGGGGGGGGACACGAAACTGAAAACGGAGAGATGTGAACTGGGGGGGGGGTAAAACAAAGTGGTGGTGTGAGGGGGGTAAAACGAAGTGAGGGGGGGTAAAACGAAGTGAGGGGGGGTAAAACGAAGTGGTGGGGGGGGAAACGGGGTGGTGGGGGGCAAACGGGGTGAAGGGGGATGGGGGGAGAGAGAGGGGATGGGGGGAGAGAAGGGGGAGAGAGAGGGGAAAGGAGAGAAGGAGGAGAGAGGGGAAAGGAGAGAAGGGGGAGAAAGAGGGGAAAGGGGAGAGAGAGGGGAAAGGAGAGAAGGGGGAGAGAGAGGGGAAAGGAGAGAAGGGGGAGAGAGAGGGGAAAGGAGAGAAGGGGGAGAGAGAGGGGAAAGGAGAGAAGGGGGAGAGAGAGGGGAAAGGAGAGAAGGGGGAGAGAGAGGGGAAAGGAGAGAAGGGAGAGAGAGGGGAAAGGAGAGAAGGGGAGAGAGAGGGGAAAGGAGAGAAGGGGGAGAGAGAGGGGAAAGGAGAGAAGGGGGTGAGGGGGGCGGGAGAAAGCGCAGGTGGGGGGGGCGGGGAGAGAGCGCAGGTGGGGGGGCGGGAGAGAGCGCAGGTGGGGGGGCGGGAGAGAGCGCAGGTGGGGGGGGCGGGAGAGAGCGCAGGGAAGGCGGAGAGAGCGCAGGGGGGGCGGGAAAGAGCGCAGGGGGGGCGGGAAAGAGCGCAGGGGGGGGCGGGAAAGAGCGCAGGGGGGCGGGAGAGAGCACAGGGGGGCGGGAGAGAGCACAGGGGGGGTGGCAGAGCACGCAGGGGGGGGCGGGAGAGCGCGCAGGGGGGGCGGGAGAGAGCGCAGGGGGGGGTGGGACAGAGCACAGGGAAGGCGAGAGGAGAGCGCAGGGGGGGCGGGAGAGAGCGCAGGGGGGGCGGGAGAGAGCGCAGGGGGGGCGGGAGAGAGCGCAGGGGGGGCGGGGAGAGAGCGCAGGGGGGGGCGGGAGAGAGCGCAGGGGGGGCGGGAGAGAGCGCAGGGGGGCGGGAGAGAGCACAGGGGGGGCAGGAGAGAGCACAGGGGGGGTGGGAGAGAGCACAGGGGGGTGGGAGAGAGCGCAGGGGGGGTGGGAGAGAGCGCAGGGGGGCGGGAGGGAGAGTGCAGGAGGGGCGGGAGAGAGCACAGGGAGGGGCGGGAGAGAGCACAGGGGGGGGCGGGAGGGAGAGCGCAGGAGGGGCGGGAGAGTGCAGGGGGTGGGAGAGCAGGGGAAAGAGCAATGGGGGGAGAGGGAGGGGGAGAGAGGGGGAGGGGGGAGAGAGAGGGAGGGGGGAGAGAGGGGGAGGGGGGAGAGAGAGGGAGGGGGGAGAGAGGGGGAGGGGGGATAGAGGGGGAGGGGAGAGAGAGGGGGAGGGGAGAGAGAGGGAGGGGGAGAGGAGAGAGGGCAGGGAGAAAGCAGGGGGGGAGAGAGAGGGGGGTAGAGAGAGAGGGGGGAGAGAGAGAGGGGGGAGAGAGAGAGGGGGGGGGAGAGACAGAGGGGGAGAGAGAGCAGGGGGGAGAGAGAGCAGGGGGGAGAGAGAGGGGGGGAGAGAGAAAGCAGAGGGGGAGAGGGGAGGGAGGGGGAGAGGGGAGGGAGGGGGAGAGGGGAGGGAGGGGGAGAGGGGAGAGGGGAGAGGGGTATATATAGATATAGACAGTGTTCGACAAATCTATACATCTACACGCCCCGGGCGAGTGGATTTAACATCGTGGCGAGCTCCTATTGGCCCAAGCAGCACGTGTTTTTTTTTTTTTTTTACATTTTCCCTGCTCGCGCTGGAATAAAAAAAAAAACCCCTACACATGGCTCCCGAAATCACCCCAGTGGCCCCTCTGCTCCTTCCCGCTGCCTCCTGCAAGCCCACCCGCGCTATCCCCCTGGTCCCCACATGGCTAGCGTACTCACCCCCGCGGCCCCTCTGCTCCTTCCCGCTGCCGCCTGTACGCCTCCCTCAGGCGCGTTGGCACTCCTTTCCCCTCCTCCTGCCCCCTTCCCCTAGATCCCCCCGATCACTGCCCGGAGCGAGAGGTCCCCACGGCTGCTGCACAGGAATGGAGGAGCCAGGGACAGAGGAGAATCTGCAGCAGGAAGAGGAGAAGCTGCAGCAGGAAGAGGAGAAGCTGCAGCAGGAAGAGGAAGCCAACGCCAACCCCCCCCCCCCCGCCCCCTCAGCTGCAGGGAGAGAAGCCAGCCAGTGAGAGAGACCTTGGCAGCAGGGATCCCCTCCCTCACGCTCCACCCAGGAGCCATAGCCCCCCACAGCCTTCTGAGACCCCCCTCCTTGGCTGCCCACATACCACTACCCCCAGGGTGCCCAGGTACTGATCACACCCCCTCCCCTCCCCCCCACGGATGCAGAGAGCCTCCCTG